>NC_051177.1:125727263-125769102 GCF_013339695.2 Rhipicephalus sanguineus | reverse complement strand
AGCAATGCATGACCCGAGCCGTAAACTGGCCTGTTCCTTGAGTTGGACGTCAGCAATTAGCAGCGACGAGGAAGACAGGCGCCATAGCGGGCCTTTATTCGGAGCCTGCCCGTGGTGCCAAGCGGGAGGCATTGTGCTTGTCTGCAAAAGCCTTGCGCTCTGGTTCGCCGTGAAGACCTTAAACCCTCAGTTATCCGCCACGCGCAGCTCAGGCGATTTCGTCCCCTCCCACAGCCCCCCAACTTTTAGTACGCAGCTGCTATAGGTTGCCCGAAGGGGTGTTTCGAAGTGGGCTTAACGGGCTTTGTTGCTACATTATACGTCCTTTCTTGTTTCGTCCTGTACTTCCTGCCGGCTTCAGTGTTTTGCGAGCGTGGTTCGGTTATTTTCTCAAAGAGAGCCGGGCCAGACCGTGGCAGCTACTATAGCGATATTCGCAGCTTTTCTCCCCTTTCCTCTTCCCTCCCTGTCCACATCGAGGGCGTGACGTGTGGAAACAATGGAAGCGGATCCTTAAAAGCACGCGTCGGGCTTTTTGTTCCCTGCTTGCCACAAGACAATTGCACGACACATTCCCCAACTTCGCCTTCACCCACCTTTTTCCACGCCTGGGACAAGACGAGTAGAGGCTATGTTTTCTCGAAGTTCCGAAGGGCTGACGGGCAATAAGGGCTTCTTCTCCCGCGTGTCCCGTCCATTCCTTAGTCTGAAGGTGCGGTTATTTTTCAAAGCCGGGTCAGACGTCGTTCGCATCTCTCTGCGATATCCCGCAAGCTTTTCTCTCGGTCAGGGGGGTCGCAACTCCTGGAAGCCCGCCTGGAATCCCCGCTATACTTGGGACTCCTCCCCGCCGATATAAGTTTCGCGTCCCGACTGAGGCAGGCGTTCTTCTCCAGCGGTGTCCTCCTCTTCCTGAAGCGTGCGTCAAGATGGCGTCGTCGTCGCATCTCTGGAATCCCGCTATATTGGCCCCCCTTCGCGGTCCGGGGCGCCCACGTCGCTCCCACTGACAACAAACACTGGCTCCTCGCGAAAGCCCGGAGGCTTTTTTTCTTTCGTTCTTTTTGTGTGTGGCGGCAGTCTGCTTCTGTGTCCCTTCGCGCGCTTGTCCTCGCGGTTCCTGTCTGCTCGACGGTGCGGGCAGGGACGAGCTTTAGTTGGGCGTCGGGGCGGTTGCGTGGCTGAGGCGTCGCAGGGATTCAAAACGACAGAACCGCGGCTCAGGAGGTACGTGTAGCTGCAAGCGAATGAAGATGGGGGGGGGGGGGGGAAGGAGGAAAGAGGGTTGCTGCGGAACCTTGCGCTACTTTCTAGCTTGTCGACCTTTTCATTTTAGCGTTCGCTTGTGCGTCACCACGAAAGGGGGGGGATACGTTTTTCCTTTCATTGTTCGCGTCGTGACACTCTACGTCGTGGATGTGAGGGCCTTCACGGCGGACTGGTGCTTCCTTGGCTTAGGGTCGCACAAGGCCTCTCTCTATCCTCGTGTAATCGAACACGAGTGGGGATACTTTTCACTGGCTCTTGCCTCTCCGCATTCTCGCTGGTGACTATCGGTCCGTGTCGACCTTTCTCCTACACCGACCTGAAAGCCCCACTTCCTTGTGGTATTTTTTCTGACCCTTTATCCCAGTTGTATCGCTTTCCAGAAGTTTTTCGTCGTGATTGTATAGCATGCTGTCCTAACAGTTAGCTTACGTTTAGCACAGTCACGCGCTTCTCTAGACTGCACTGCGGCTTCCGTGCAAGTGAGACAGTAAGTGTACAGAACGTTGTGGCTGGCTGTAGAAGCGTATCTTCTTCACGCACCTTGTCAATTGTCTTTGAACTACCCAGTATTACGGTATCCTCCATGGCTAAAACCAACGTGAAGCAGCTGTCCCCGGCTGGAGCATGTGTTCGAGGATATCGCAGTTCTTCGGACAAGATTGTTATAGTGCTGACAGTAATAGAACCTAGATGCATTCTTGCAACTTACCAACGTAACTTTAGATGAGCACAATTGCAACCGTGCGCCATTTCGTTCGTATCACGTTTTATGGAACAGGACAAGTAGAGTCGTAACTGCCCACGCAGCTGACCCTAGCTAGCACAAAGGAAAAAAAATAGAAAACTTGCACGATATGCTGTTATGTGACTGTATTCGGCCATATTTCACCTACCGCCAGCGACACAATTTTTGCTCATGGATTATGTGCTAACCTGGCAAATCTAAAACGCCAGCTATATATGGCCACCGTATCGTTGGGCACTCCTGTGTACCCACATCAATCGAATCTTACTCGTCCGAGATGCCTATAATTTATATGGTACGGAAGTGCTGAGCGATGGCGGCATATTCCTATTATCAGGACAATCGGCCGGGTTCAGATTGTACTCGATGACTGGGCTTCTTCAGTGTGTCCGAAGGGCCCTAATGCGGTCGATGCCTTCTTCTTCTGGAGCGCAACTTGACTGCATGGGCGGCGCTCACACAGCCGACGGCACGTGGGGGAGGGACAACAGCTCGGCACTTCCCTTCTCATCCTCCTCATCTCTGTTGTGTCAGCTTCTGCTGTAGCGGCCGCAGGGTGCGGACCTCGAGCTTGGTTCTGGCCAGAGAAGCCGGCGTTGTTGCGGCTGTCGTCGGCTCCCCGTTCTGTATAGGTTCTTGGGCGCAGGCAGGGCCGGGCCAGCAGTTTTCGGGCAGGAAGTAGCTCGATTGCGCAGCTCACGGACACACAGGCCCCGGTGTGAAACAGCGAGGGAGGACGAGAGGAGAGCTCGAAAGCCCGGCGGGTATTGCCCCCTACCGACGCGACGCTCTCCCCGCGGCTGCAGGGGTGCGAGTGCAGTTAGCCTGGGGGCATCGGACGGGCCTTCCTCCTCCGCTGCTTTCTCCAGGCTCTCCTCGCCTGCTCCTTTGTTCCCCTGTATCTCCACCATACCGCACTTCTTATGCTTCCTGCGCGCTATATATTGTTCGTTTGTTCTCGTTCTGTGCTTCTTCCTTGGCTCGCGCGGACTTTGACGTTCCCCCCCTCGAGCTCTTCCGAAACCCCTCCGCGCTCGGCCTTATTTCGCGCGGTTGTCCGTGGCAGCTCTCGCTTCCGCTGTTTTGTCCATCTTTCGTTTTCTCCTCCTTCTCTTCGCGCGTTTCTTTTGCGTTCATTTTACGTCACTGTTTAGTAATATTTCTGCCTCATTCGTTCTTACTCGTTTCTGCAGCGTCCACAAGCTGCGTTCGTTTCGTGCCTGCCCGCGCCAGTGGAGTCTTTAGCGTAGTTTCGGTTTTCTAGTTTCTGTTTTGTTTTTGTGTTTTTTCGTGCAGCGTTTGTAACTCCGGGATGCCGACCGGCTGTTTACGGGGAAGTGTTTGGCTCTCGGCCCATCCTCTAGTCAGTCCAGCGGGCGAAATACGTTTGTTCTTTTATTGCGTCACGCATATGTTATCTTCACGTCGCCTCTTCCTGTTTACGAGCATGCACGGCGCGCCTCGCATGTGGTGGCTGCCACACAGTGACTCTCAAGCAGGGCCGGTGCGTGCGTCGGTTGCACACTTGCGAGAATCCCGATCAGTCTCAAATCCTGTGAAATAACTAATGTTACATTAGTAATAGAAGCGCTGCTTGAGCGAGTACGTATAGAATTCATACTTAGAAATATGTGCGCTTCCAGATGTTCAGAACGAAAACTAACGGGAAGAACAGGGGCGTAGCCAAGGGGGGGTTCAAACCCTCCCGGAAATTTTTCAATTTTGCTTGCAGCCACTTAACAACGCACGAACATACATAAACATGAGCATACATAAGCGAACATACAGCGCTGAACTAGCCCTGTGTCCGCGTCGTTTTTCGTCCCTGTTCTTTTGCGCGCTCAAAAAGTGAAACATACATAAAGTGATTGAACCCCCCCCCCCCCCCCCCCCCGACAGAATTTCTGGCTACGCCCCTGGGGAGGAAGGGGCGTAGCCAAGGGGGGGGGGGGGTCAAACCCTCGGAAATTTTTCATTTTGCCTACACGCACACTAACGCACCCGTCATAAAGTTGAAACTTTCAGTCTTTTTCGAAAACATCTGTGAAGCGCGCACACTTCCAAGTATGAACGCTAGTTAGCGTCAACAGTAAAGCAAATGGGCCGGGACGGTGATAGTTTGCTTTTCTCTCGTTAACTGACGAGGTTCAAAATCTAGTTTCACTTCTCTTCGAGCGCGTTACTTTCGTTATCACATTTGAAAACGTGTTGTCAATCGCGGGTTGAGCGCCCAGCGTCTTTACAAGCGCATTTGACCGCATATTTGATGCAGATTTTGTCAGTCTTGATATTTCCTCTATTATCGCGCACTGGGATCTGTCCTGCGATCAATTTTGCGGGTCCACCGAAGAGCATGTGCCGTCTTGTTTATTTAACCGGCACAGTCTCCTTTCGCCGAAGTTTTAACGACGGGCGCTAGCGCGTTGCTTGCCTCACAGCTTTCGAATAACAAGCTTGCACTAATTATCTTTCGTCGCTTAATCGTGCAACAAAACCCACGTAAGCCCCTAGTATCTTAGGCGCTCATTTTCTTGAACATAACGCTTGCCTGAACATTTACAATGCACGTGCGGCTCGAAAAGCAGAAAAATGGCGCGTGCTCCGTTCTTTTAATCGCGGCTCATTACCGGGCATTAAAGTGTTACACACTCGTGTGCCTACTTTTTTTTGTGTGTGTGCATTAGTGGTCTTGCTTAAACAACCCTAGTTGTAATGCATGTAATAGGTGCCCAATAAACTAGCCAATGTATCAGCAGCTTGCGTCCCTGCGAGTGTTTTCACTTACTTTTGCGCTCAGCCAGTTAAAAGCTCCGGAACTGCATGGCTGCACAGACATCTACGAAAGGTTGATTAACTAGCTTATTGCATTTTCTTTATATTTCTCGCCCTTGTATCGCAGGCCCAATGTTTCCAACTCTTATTGTGCACAGCAGTATGCTTTCAGTGTTAGAAGCTTTGCTGAGCGTTGTACGGGTGAATAATTTTGTGAATGTTTTGCGAATGATTTCCCGCGTTTCATTGAAACGGGACAAATCTTCCTAACCAGAATTTTCGCGCTTGCTTAATGAGCTTACATGCTGTAGTTCCGCAAGATTGTGCAGTATTTTAATGCATCCCCTGTCTTGAGTTCGCTTTTGTATAATGAAGACTTCATCACTCATTTGCGTGTGCACTTGTCTAAAATTTTCTTCGTTTTGTTTGTTTGCAGGTGCAAAGCACGAAAGAAAAGCATGGGGATAACGGCATGTTCTTCATTGATGATCCCCAGGTATTGCCTTCTAACACCCTTGTACCGCCTAACGTGGTGTTCGCAGCACATTTTGGATGTTGTCCCTTACCACACATACCGCAATCAACCACAAATATCTCTTGTATTTTTCACTCTATTAAGGATATGCACTATTCTCGCAAACTTACATGTATTGTGGATACCTGCATCAGTTGCGTAGGCAGCGATTTCTTTCGGGGGGAAGGGGGGGGGGTGCACCTTCTTGATCTGACATTGGGTGTGGGCAGACGTCATTTTGAGCTCTGTATCCCATGGGGAAAAAAATTTTCGGGGGGGCGGGTACGGGCCCGGTGTGCCCCCCCCCCCCCCCCCGCGGCTACGCCACTGATCTGCATATACAGTCGTGCATATACTTGTGCATGGCAAAGCATTCGCGCATTGTAGCTTATACCGAACATGATTATACATGTAGACCTAGAAATGCACATAGCATATTGGCATAACCAGGGTGCATTCTCGTATACACTGTGCATAAAAAGGATGTGTGGTTGCAGTGCGCAATTAGGTTAACAGTCGCATCTTATTGTATGTATTTCATGTGGCGCTCTCCACTCGTTCCTTTTGACATACAAAAAAGACGTATGGGTCTTAGTCTAACATATATGCACTCTGTAATCCTGTGTAAACAGATACTCTCGGAGGCAAAGCATATTGAATGCTTTTCATAAATGAGATCATCAGTTAGCTCAAAATTCAATGGATACCTTGTCTTTGTGACTGATTTTCATGGCACATATTCGTGACCATTAACGGAGTAAATGTCAAGTTGTTCAAATACAATTTTGCTGAAAAAGTACGCATCTGCACTACATGAAATATTGAAACTACATTTGCACGTAACGTCACTGCACTAGAATGATCGAAATATACGTAAATTTCAGCAAGTGTTATTGCGATAGGTAATAACCTTTGGAGAGAAAACAATATACCAAATATAAAGTTTATGAAAGTAAGTTTTGTAAACTTTTGTGGTTGATTGGGGACAGCGTAATTACTTCTGTGTGTTAGCTTTCGAAGTCTCATCTGAACTACTCAGTTTATATGCTGCTTAAGGTTTCTGATCAATACAATAACCACATTATGTGTGTGCAACAAAAACTAGTCAGTGTGTTGCTTTGGCCTTGATGAATCATTCAGAATATTACTTCAAGAACAAAGCACAACACAAGGTAGATGCACTAATAGCAGTCTTTTGTTTGTGTGTGTGTGTGTGCGCTCTAGAATCTGAGCAGTCCTCAAGTTATCACAAACTAGCCCAACCTGAAGCTTTCATGCTTTGACCAAACCTTTGTGCATTGTGTAAGAACTCCTGCATCAATGCATTCATTGTATTAGAAGGCTGCCAAAGGGAGAGGGAGAAAGAGAAGGCTTCACTTTTATTACTAAGTTACCCCACGATACCAAAAGCACCACTCTTGCTACGAGCATACTTTGGTTAGCCAGAAAAACTGTAAACAAGAAAATCGAGGTGGCAACATTTCTTTCATGTTCTCTAACCAGCTGGCCATGATGTCGTAGATTGTGATGTTTGCGGAAGCCTTCATAATTCTTTATCGCGAAAAAAAATGCAAGAGCTGTATCGCTCTAATGGAGCCAGAAACTTAAAATTCATTCTCCTAGTTTTATAAATTTTCGTCCGCAGCTTTATTTGCTAGCATGCCGCTGTGCTTCTGTTCTAGGATCGGCTCTTGTTTGCAACAAACGTGGCAGCAGTAGAACATGTCGTCTCTAGTTAGTTAAGAGCATCATGCAACATTCTTGGAGCCTAGTTGTAGAAAAATTAAGTGACAACTATGCCCTTCTCACGCGATAGGCAAGCGCTTCTATTGGTCAGCTCGTTTTGGTTGCATCTGCTGCGGGGACCTAATCATACACAAGAGGCACTGCCCACTGGGCCTGGAGAGCTGAAGGAGTGTCGTTGGAGGAGGTTGGCTTGCTGAGGCTAGCGGAATCATGCGATGCTCCAGCCTAGTTTTTCTTTCCTCCATGGTTATAGCTCGCAAAGTGGATTTGTCTTAGCTTCCATAATTCACCTCAGCCCCATATTCTCCTTGGAACACGGCTACCTGGAGTCCTTATTTTTAACCTTAGCATAGCAAAGGAAAGCTGCTGCCAGTTTGTATACAGGGAGATCTAAAGAATGAGCAGTTCTGCTTTAGTCCAACAGACATTCATCAGGTTCTCTAGTGATGCAATGACTTGCCTTCAGCAGTTGGTGTAACAAATGTGCCAGATTCACCCTAAAGGTCTACACGTTTACACATCTTCTTTATTACAGAGAAGAGCTGTGCTACATAAGATACTGGGAGTGATCAAAACTACAATTCAATAGAAGAATTAACAGCAAGCACTGTTCCTACTGTTACATGCACCCTCAGATATTCTTGTTTGTACAGCAGTGCTGCCATGCCTTGCCCTTTATCATCCCACTCAATGTGGGATTATAAAGCTTCAGGTACCTGAAGCTTTATCACTGGTTGCAATGATAAAGCTTTAGGTACCTGAAGCTTTATCATCCCACATTGAGTGCTGTTTGCAATGTGCAGTATAGTGATCTACACTTTCGAGTCGAAGTTTTGTTCCGGCAGCATCAGCAACTGCATTAGTGGAACTAAAGCTTTCCACTTGCACAGCACTTTTTGAGATTATATCGACCAAATGGTGCATGCGAGCGTGTGTCTGTGCAATTTTCAGCATTAACTCATGGCGCAGTGGATAGCAAGTGGTCACTTGTGCGAATGCTGGAATATACCCACACACGCTATTAAATATATAAGGCTAAATAGTTACCTTGCTTTTAGTCCTTCGGCTGAACCTTTCACTAACTCGTGTCTAACTTCATGTTTAACAGTGCAGTGTTCATTAACTAGTTCAGGATGTTCGAACTGAGAAATTTATGCCCACTTTTACCATTATACAGACATCAAAATTGCCAAGTCTCTCTGTGCATTGTTAAGTCAATTTTTGACAACACAAATTTCAGCTTCTATTTTCCTATGGAAGAGGCAATGCAGTAGCAAATTTATAAGCGAATTTCTGCTCTTGTGATTTCATAGCATGTAAACTAGTCAGTCGTGCTCATTCATAGCGCACATCACTTTTGACTTGCCGCAGAAATTTTGTGCTATATGATGCATGAAATTACACATACGGTGTACCACATTGCATATTGATGGTTTGTAAAACACTAAGCTCAGCCTGGTCTGCTTGTTACTTGTGCCATGAGGGGAACATTCTCAGCTCTGTGAACACTGCTGAATATGTGAAACTTTAGCACATCTATTTTGTGACTGCCCACTCTACGTGGCACAACAGCAGACGCTAGTTTTAACGCTGGCAGGCGTTAGAGTTAAAACACTTGATGAGAGTTGTATTTTGTCCGCAATGTGCGATCACACTGTCAAAAACTGTGACAAGGGTGGTTCTGGATTTTCTCAAGAGCACTGGACTCAACACTAATGAAACGGGAAAAAAAACTTTATTCGCTGTAGGGAAATTGCTGTGCTACGTGGCTATTGTGCGTACGCATCACCTCTTTTTGTCCCAGTCATCATACCTCATCACTTTTTTTTCCCCTTTCCTTTTTACCTGTGCAGAGTAGCATGCCAGAGCGCACTAGCTCAGCCAGACCTCTCCGCCTTCTTCCAATAAGTTCTTTCTCTGTTCACTAAAATTTTCTTCATCGTGTAAAGATGTATTTGCACGCTTTTCATATTTAATCTCACTTGTTAATTCGATCTTCTCATCGGTAAACAGAGTGACCAGGCTGTGGAAGGCAGTGCAGATTTTGAAGACACGGACGCGTCCTCTGGGATAGGAGACGATGAAGATGCTGAGGGCTCTGGGGACGACCACCTATCCGAAGAGGAGATGGGTTCGGGAACGGTGGGTCCAGGTGAGTGTGGTCAAACGTAGCACTTGGTTTCGTAAATTATCACATTTAAAACGTATGGAAGTGCGATAATTTAAAGGCTCATGCAAGCATTTGACTCGGGACTTCAGTGTTTCAAACCACCATTGTAGGGACTTCCATGCAGATGATACACCTGCATGAAAGCCACTGAAACCAATGGAGAATCGGGCAATGCCACAGTACTAGGTTGGTTCAGATTAATCATATGTGATTTATAGATGCATACAGTAAACTGCCAGAGCTGCGCAGAGAGGGAAAGGCAGGGAGTGTAATCAGGTTGTCCACGGTTTGTTACTTTACGTGGGGGAAGGGGAGAAAAACAGTAGAAAAAGCAAGGAGGAAAAAGAACTAGTTGTGCACACGGATCAGCATTCATTGTACACACAGACAGAACAGGAGAGCTGTGTAGCATTGTAGTAAGGACAGTGCCAAGTTGTAACAGCCTGAATGTGAACTTGCTGTCGGTATTCTGCTAGTAACTTCACAGGGGGCAAGCAAAAGGAAACATGTCGCCAGATTATCTTTTCTTTCTGCAATTTGAAGCAGCAGTTGCCATAGCTGTGCAATGTCGACCGCACAATTGAGCTGTCGGCAAAACATTAGTGAAGGCTGTTAATTGTTTATTTTTTATTAACTCTTACCTTTACACATTGCACACGTCAACATTGCAAGTACATGATGGTCAGAAGGCATGATTAATACAAATTCTGGAACATGCCTTCAAGAAATTTCACTCTCAGTGGCCACTGCCAAATGTTGGAGGTTGATGCCTTATTACTATGCATTTTTCTCGATGTTCCCTTTCTGTGCCACTGTCAAAGCTGCAATGTCCTTTTTTTTTTCTGTGTATCGAGAATGTCTTTTTTTGTGACCTCTATGCACTTCACTTGCCATTATGCTGAATAAAATATTTTCATGAGTAAGCTAGAAAAGTTTTTCTGGCTGTAATGTAGGTTCCCTACAAGCTAGCTCTTATGCGGTCGATAATTTTGTTGTGCTAGACTTTTGCTGCTGCATTCGGATGCAACAACTAGGTTTGGGCATAGATGAAAGGTAAAATCAAAATCTACGTTATGCAAGGAAACTAGTTTTTGAATGTGGCCTCCCAAATTAAGTAAGGTTTCTACACCAAGCGATAGTAGCAGGCCTCTGAGCACACCAATTTGATGTAGCATTTTTTTTGTACAGCCAGCTTTCATTGACATCAGGACACGGAAGGTGGTCACACGAGAGCGAGGCAGTTCTTTTCTTTTGTGCAAGTCTCAAACCCGAATGTTGTAGGATCGAATCGTGGCCACGGTGGCCGCATTATCGCTGGAGGCGAAAATGCTTGAGACCCTCGTACTTACATTTAGCTGCACATTGTAGAACCCCAGGTGGTGGAAAATTCCGCAGCTTTCCACTATGGCGTCCCTCATAATCATGTCATGGTTTTGAGACTTAAAACTCCAACAGTTATTATTCAAGTCTCAAATTCTGCGACATTGGCCTTCACAACTGGCAGCACAGATGACTTGGCGATTAACAAAACCTAGCAATGCCCTGAGCTTACATATGGCCACCTTCTGCATTTAGACGCAGTAGGAACAACTGGTTGTAGAAAAGCTATGCCAGTTTTTTGGCATAGCTTTTGGCATAGCTCTATGCAATAGAGGCTTGCCAATTTTTGTAAGTTGAACAGCGTGGGAGCTTCGTGTGACGCACAAAAAAGGAAGTTACGCATACTCTGGTGCTGTTTTAATGTCTTTGCTTCCAGTGCATATATTTCTCGGCACGAGCACACGCTTCCACTTACTACCTTCCCTGCCCCCAAGGGACGTGCTTTAGTGAACAGCGAGGCATTACGTATATAGGGTTGTCGAAACTTTAGCTCCTCATTAGAAACTTGGGTGTGTGACATAAGAGGCATCTGCACGTGATGGATGTGTCCCCATTGTTTAGGCCTCTAGCTTTATGGGCAGCTCTCGTAACAGCTGTCAACAGGATGCCTGGATGGATCACCGTGTACAGCATCGCTCGTAGTTGAGCATTGTTTCTTTGCCTGATTGAGTTTGCCTTGCCTCAAAAGCCTAGTGTTCGTCCTTGTTGCAGTGTTTGTCACGCCCAAAGTCACGGTGGTCACGGACACGAAACACCCTCCCAAGCACTCCAAGCCTAAGGGCCCCACTCTCAATCCCGAGGTGAGTTCAAAAAGCATATTTTTGTGACAACCTTACTGAACGTCATAGCTCTTTATCTCCTTTCTCTGCTTTCTTTCTACTCCCTTATCTCTGTTTTATTCTTGAATAATCAGAATTAACGGCAAAAAATTGGTGATCACAACCATGGGCGTCGGCAGAATTTTGCCTTGGGGGGTGCAAACCAGTGTTGCATCGTGGCTGGGGGAGAGGGGGAGAGAGAGAGCTCGCATAGCTTGGGTGGGGGGCAAGTGCCTTTTTTGCACCCCCCTGCCTACGTCCATGACCACAACTATGAGTGTTCAAATTGGGTTGCTCAGGGTTTCAGCCTACTCTTAACTTTCAAAGGAAAAAAAATGCCGCCGCATTACCATAATGCATTCAACTTGGTATCCCGACCTCTTGAGCTAATCAATTTTTAATGAGCTCAGGTAATCAACCTTTAAAGGGACACTAAAGAGCAAAACGATTTTTCTCGTATTGGTAAACTGCTCTTTCCCGATACCAAGAACACCCCGCTTTCTGCGAGAAGACTCTTAGTAAGCGAGATTTTTGTGCAAAAAGAAAATCTGGGTGGCGACGCCACCTTGAAGTTTCCGCGCCATTCGCCGTGACGTCACATATTTTGACACCGCCTACTATGGCCTGCACAGTCCCTAAATGGTAAAAATGAATGACACTGTCCTCTGAGGGTGCCATTTTGTTAACATATACCAAGTTTGAGGAAATTTTGTTAAGCCAATAGCGCCAAAATACGATAAGTACACATTGAAATCCGCGACATCACACATGGAGATCATGATGTGAAATTTAAAAATGAAACTATGAACTTCATTTGCTCCTTTATTAATACACCTATGATGGTGAAATTAACGACATTATAGTTCTGAAAGTACAAGATTTATCAATATATTTTCTTTAGTGTCCCTTTAATTAGTCAACTGTTACAGCATTGCTTTAAATGGAGTACCTTCAAAAAATAAATTTAAGAGCATACTTAAGCCTAAAAAAAGCCTGTTTTTAGGACAAAGCTATTAAAGTTTTCCGGGTTGCACAGTGCTTGACATTTGAAAAAGTACCACATGACCAGACATGTGCACGCAGCTGCGTTAATTAGCACCCTCAAACATGCTGCTAACGAATGATCATTGGCAGCAAGCAGAGAGCAGGCACAAACAGGCCGTCAGTAAAGATAGGTGCCAACTAGTGGCACACCCATTGTCTGGCGCATTGTCATCTGTTGGTGAAACCTTGTTGTCCTCATCGCTGTCTGTTGGCAAGCGAATGCTGACAAAGCAGACTACACATTATTCGTTGCATATACCATGGCCCAATTTGATTCATTACTTCTGTCAGCAGGCAATTAAGACATCACCACTGAAGTGGAAGGACGCCAATGTAATTTCTATTCGATGCATGTTCATTGCTCGAAGATAGTTCATTGAACAGATTTCTGGTTAGATCAGAATAGAATAATGCAGGGTCCTTTGGGGCCTCAATTAGCTTTTGCTCATAAGGGACTCGTGAATT
The DNA here is from genome assembly GCF_013339695.2 of Rhipicephalus sanguineus. Taxonomy (NCBI): domain Eukaryota; kingdom Metazoa; phylum Arthropoda; class Arachnida; order Ixodida; family Ixodidae; genus Rhipicephalus; species Rhipicephalus sanguineus. Next base: position 125,756,179 of record NC_051177.1, on the reverse strand, counting down.
TTCATGATAGTGACCTTGTCTACAGATACAAGACACATCAAAGGGTAGCAACAGAAATTGCAGTAATTAATGCATATGTAGGGCATCCCGTTTCACTGTACAGGCTCAATTGCGATTAGAAGGCAGAGGCAATGCAAAGCTTTACTCTCTTTAGTTCTCTTCTCTTTCATGCTGGCAACCAGCACTAAAATCAAGTATTCTAAGTCACACTGTGTTTAGTGTTTGGGCAGTGTATGGCTCTTCTTACCTGGTTTCTTTGAGCAAGAAGCATATATGAAACATATAAAACAAGGACTGTACAGGTCGTGCTGCTATAGCATATATGCACGATGCATCTTGCATGCTAATGCATCAGTTTCGTACAGGAGACATCATTTCCACAGTAAAGCTTGCTGCTAGAAACCTTGCACATTTTTCAGAAGTTCAGCCATACCGAATCACTGTTGTTCACCAGCATACTGTTCAGCATTGCTGATACAAGGAGCCACGAACAGTGTGAATCTCCAACCTTGGCTGACGTCTGTGCATGCATGCATCTTATAGAACAGAATTAAAAAAAGTTTCCAGGCTGTATTCTGTATTGTACGGTCAAGGCACTTTTTCAGTCCTGAAGTGCCAAATGCAAGCTGCATTGTTTTTTGCGGATACAATACTGTGTTCTTTATGAGACAATAGTTTAATAGGGGTGTCATAGACTGCCTTCAAGAGGGACGTGAATGTGAAATGTTCAACCAAGCAGGTGGATCTGGTAGAGACTTTTATTCAGCCTCCATAAAACCAGAGCGTTTCTAGTTTACTGGACAGAGCGTAAACTTTAGTTTAATGGAAGAAAGTCTACTGTATTGCTCGTGAACGTGAGGAGACTGCGAAATCTCCTTTTGTAGGTAACATCGTTATGGTATTAATAAGCGCGCTGAAATCTCTCTCCGGACTTTCCTACGCGGGGCTCTCTGCAGGAGACTCTTCTGTCTTCGGAATGCAGGTCGTGCGTTTCCAGAGGTAAAAGTTCCTCTTAGCAATAACTTCCTGTGCCGTGCCTTTGCAGGAGGAAAACACTATTCCAGAGTTGTCCGGTCCAGTGACGTCAACCAAGGGTCCTCGTGTCGACATAGCGCAGGGACCCCCGAGCGGTGGCTACGACGACGACAATCTGCAAAGCAACAATATACCCTTGGGGCGCAAGCAGGACAACCGACCGTCCTCCTTTTTTGCTCAGCCTGGCATTTTGGCAGGTAGGTGGCTCACACTGCCGGCCTGTTGTGGATAGGCTATCTCTGCACCTAACTCCTTCGTCCTCGTGGGACGTCTTATACATCCCTAGCAAAAATTCCCAATAAAAAACCAATAGCCTATTGGGTTATTGACACCTATTGGTCTATTGGTTCTATAGGTCTATTGGAACTGTATTTGGCTATTGGTCTATTGGTTCTATATCAGCCTACTGGACCTATATTGGTGTATTGGTTCTCTATTAGCCAATTGGAATTATATTGGCCTATTGGTTCTGTATTTGCCTGCTGGCATTGTATTAGTTTTGTATTTGCCCACTTCTCAGCCCCATTAGAATTAGTCTTGCGCAAGTGTTTTATGGGTGTCTTGTCGTCATGCAGAAGGCCCACACTGTGCAGCGCCCCTGCAATGATAATCACAGTGGATGAATGAGGCATATGTTCAAATATATTCTGATAATCAAAACTACAAGTGCTTCTTCTGGCCCTTGATGATGTTGGCGATCTTGTGGGCGACTATTTTGCCAAGGCAACTATGTCCTGTGTCAATTTCTTCTGGACTGCCTCATCCGCGCTCGAGGAAGTGCCTGAAAGATTCTGTAAATAAACAGAGCAATGAAATCAGAAAACAGTAACACATGTTTAATCAAAGTTTACCTTCGAAGCAATGTATAGAAAGTAGGCGGCACAGTGAGAAATTATCTAGACCTTAATTCACTGCACATGTTCACAATGTTGCAGGAGCTGAACTATAGCAAAAAACTGAGTGAAATATTACACACCCAACTGTGGCTTATTGCGTGGAAGAAAACAGTATATCGGCAAAATTTTGCGGCAAAAAAGGAAGGAAAAGAAAGGGGCAAAATTTTTTTAAAATTAAGCAGCACCTTATCCCGTTTACACACTTGTGTCCTGTGTTTTTTGAGCTGTACCCAAGAATGAACTGCAAACTCGTCCTTAAATTACAGCAAACTCAATAAAGGAAAGAAGTGTTAATTTCAAGGGCTCGTTTTTCTTTGTTATACACAATATTAATGAGAACTAACAGACAATAATGCCAAGGAAAGTATAGGGGATGTTTTTAGTAATAAATGTAAGGTCATTGTGAAGAAAGAAAAGTGGACGAAAAGATAGCTTGCCGCGGGCAGGGACCGAACCTGCGACCTTCGAATAACGCGTCCGATGCTCTACCAACTGAGCTACCGCGGCGGCCATCCCCCCGTCCACTTTATAGGGTAAATGTGTGCATTAAACGTGGGAGCGTCAGTCAGCGCCGCCAGTAGTCACTTACTATCTGTGACGTGCTCTTTTTCACGATGGTGGTGCGACTATCATACCTAGAGCATGCCACTAAATCTCAACTTAAAGATGGCATGAAATAAATTAAGCTAGGGTAGATTCACGATGAGGCAACGGTAATATGCAAGACAGTAGTAAAGGCAGCCTAGATTCCATATCGTTGCAAGCCCAACACAGCAGTCGGGCTGCAATGAGTTGGATATAACACACGTGCTGCATGTTACGTGCTTATGCAATTAAGCCAACAACATTAATAAACCCACTCCTGCGATAGCCCTAATTGGGCTGCAGTCCCAGGTGAAAATGATTCCCATTCCCAGCTGGGTTATGAAACCTAGAAATCTTTCCAGGCTGGAAAATTTCCCAGCTGGGAATGGGAAAATTTCCAGCCTGGAAAAATTTCCAGGTTCCATAACCCAGCTGGGAATGGAAATATTTCCAGTTGGGAATGGAAATATTTCCAGCAGGAAATGGCAAAATTTCTAGTTGGAATCCTTCATTCCCAGCTGGAAATGGAAGAGTTGCCAGATTTGACCTCGCGGCTATCGCATGCGTCTTAGCATGGTTCCTACAGGACCTGTTCGTCCAGTGAACTGCACACAGTCAAAGAACATATTGGTGAAATTTAACAGCATTTATTTGAACGCTTGTAGCAAGTGTTAGAACATATCTCGAGACGTAGAATGAGTATGCTCATATCCTCGTACACCACCTGAAAAAAAGATATTTATTAGGGGTGTGCGAATATTCGAAATTTCGAATATTTTTCGAATAGTGTTTGCTATTCGATTCGATTCGCACTGGAATTTTACTATTCGAACTATTCGAACTTCCCAAAAACAAATACAGTCAACGTCCGACTAAAAGTGCCCCTTTCAGATTTTCAATATGCTTCACCTCATTACTCTCGTATTGAGGCAAAGCTGCCTTTCAGGCTCCGTTACGGTCGAACATAGCCAAGACAGTCAGCGTCCGATTAGAAGTGGTCCGTAGCTTTTAAATATGCTTCACCTCATTACGCTCTCGTATTGCAGCAAAGCTGCCTTTCAAGCTCCGTTACGGTCGAACATAGCCAAGGCACAACGTCAGATTAGAAGTGGTCCCTAGACTTTCAATATGCTTCACCTCATCACACCCCCGCATTGCGGCAAAGCTGCCTTTCAAGCTCTCCTACCGTCGCAAGTGTATTAACTCAAGAAAACGCTGGTTCCAATGTGGAGATGAGAGATGTGGCAGAGGTGGGGGCTCAATTCATGCTGTTTTGGGCCTGAAATTTGTCCAGGAAGTCCAAAAAATCGGACGCCGAAGCTTTTTAGCATCCAAAATTTCAGATATTATATATCGATGTCTACGAGGCAAATTTGGAACTCCGGACTTGAAGGGAGGACACCCTTGTCCGCCACATAAGTTGGGCTTCCACGGAAGTTGAAAGAGGAGGACAGGCTGAGGAAATGGCATCTCAGCCTACCACATGTAAAGTGTCGTCGGCAACACTTTGGTTGCAGCAAATCATGAACATAAATACAATTCGGCCTCTACATTGCGCTTCAACCTAGCGAAAAGAAACACTTTCATTTTGCTATCTCATAAGAGTATGCTTAGGAATCCTCTCCAACTTTATTTTCTGCAATTTCAATTCGAAGTATTCGAAATATATTCTAGAAATATTCGAGAAATATTCGAAAAATATTCGATTCGATTCGCACTTACACTTCAATATTCGAATTCGCTTCGCACTCAAAATTTTGCTATTCGCACAGCTCTAATATTTATACATAATGAGCAAACATCAAAACCACAATGACCCATAAAACGCAATTCTAGCAAAAGTATAGTTTTACCAAATCACATGAACAGCATCAATACAGCTTTCAAAAGTAGTACCACAATACAAAGTCAATGCAGTGCAAAGCAAAGGCGAGCAAGATCTGATGAGCACTGCGGTTCATACTGTAGGTGCTATGCAACGATTATTTATATCAACCTTAAACTACTCCGAATAGGCGTACAATGAGTTCACTCGAACATATGTAATTACTCGCGTTTGTTGCATACACGCATGCGCACCAGTAGGCACAAGCATTGCACGGCACAGGGCTACTGGAGACAAAGGCTGCTTACACAAACCGGCCTGTAGTGTACTTCGCGCATATGTAAACATTACACGCAGCCAGGTAACATGACATCGTGATAACGAAGCCCACAAACATTCGAGACAAACGTTCACTTATACTTGAAATATATAAGTGCAACTTACCTCCAAATGGAACAGTTAGAGCTGAGAAAATCGCTGTCCCTTGATCGGCGCTGGTGTATCCAAGACATCGCACACAGTACAGCAATAAAAATTGCTCGAACATGCTGGTCATCACTCGTAACACTTTCCAGAGATAAACCTGACCACAAAGAACTATTCCATGTAACTGTCACACAGATATTCATCAAGGAAACTCCCTAGAGTAGCGAACACCGAGCACACACACGCACAGATATCACCAATATCACCACGACTAGCCGCCATGTGCTGTACGAAACTGTGGCTGACTGCGGCGACATAGTAATTTATGCGGTCTATCGGACCGCTGTCTTTAATGGTGTTAACCTTAAAAAAGAAACATAACTTTTGTACGCTGTATTCATATTACAGAGTAGGTTATTATTTAGCATTAACGTCATAAGTCACCGAGAAATGATACGAGAATAGAGCTACTGAGACGCCAACATCGCGGCAGTGCGGCGTTTTTCATGGCCGCGGCGTCGGAGGGAGCAAGTTAGCAAAGTTCACTGCTATTTGATCGTGGCAGGCAATGGCGAATGCTGAAAATAATGCCCCTTTTCACAAGGAAGTAACTACTATTGTTTAAACACTAGATATTGGCGCAACGGCTCAATGATGAACTGAGCAAGCACCTGGTTGGACGTATACAGTTGTAACATATTTGTAATGCCGTGTCGACCGGGTGCACGACTACTGAAAAGGTCAAATAAAAGTGCGTGTTACCCCAGCCGTATTTTTCAATTTTTTTGCAACCCAGCCGTACGGGGCGCGGAAGATCACAGTTGTAAAATGTATCCTATGTGCCATGTGATGAATATTCAATGTGGTTCTCAGACATGGATGTTTCAGGGGGACCCCTTGCAGTCAGAGGAAGAGGGGGTGGGTGGGTTATACGCAATATGCAGCGTGTGAAATAGGTGCCTTTTATTTCTACGTGGCGAAGAATGGTCAGGCAAAAGTGCCACGTCAATTCGATCTGAACAACTTGTCAATAAGTTCTACTAGCCTGCAGCCACATTCAATCTCTTTATCGCGATGTTTGTTTTTCAAATATGCAAGCCTGGAAAAAGCATGCTCGCAAATGTCGTAGAAAACTGCAACAGAAACTTTACAGCCACCTCATGAAGGAGAAACATAAGTCAGCTCCGTCGCACTGCACAAATGTAATGCAGTGAAGCATACCAAAAACTAGAAGGGGCCGCTGTCACGGGACATAGTGGGCTTTCAAAAAAACTCTTTTTTTGCAAGCTTAATTGGGTGTTGCAGACCCCGAAGAATGACCTCGCGGACCCCCATTTGAGAACCACTGTTCTAAGTCATGCCCAAATGCACGGTCTGCATTATACACTTAATCTGCTATCACTTAATTAATTGTATGCAGATCAATCTTTGGGCAGCTGGAATTCCTTTTGTCAACTAAACCACTTCCTCGCTCAAACAAGAAAATTTCATGCTAGCAAATTATTTCCAACTGAAGCTGGAAAAATTTCCAGCTGGAAATATAACTTCCCAACTGGAACTGGAAACATCAAGCTGGAAATGGCTTTCCAGTCGGGAATTATTTCCATATCCATGCTGGAAATACCATTTCCAGCCTGGAATGGGTTTCATTCTCAGCTGTATTTCCAGCTGGGAATGGAAAATTTCCAGCCTGAAGAGCCATTTCCAGCTGAAAACCAGGCTGGAAACCCGATTTCCAGCTGGGAATTCACATCCCATTTCACGTGGGTATGTAAAAATAAAAAACATGAAATAAAAAATCGCACCAGTGCAGTACATATGCTATGCACATTTTGTATAATGAATTATCATGTGGCCTTCTGTGGCTCTTGTGACATTATGTCGAACAAGTATGATAAGCCGATTGGCGCGCACTACAACACAGACCGCATCGACTAGAGTGTTTTACTATGAGGCGATAAACGCGTTTTCAGCTTAACACGCACGTTGTAAGTATACTTACAATGGGCTTGCGAAACTCCAACTACACTTGCGAGCAGGGCGCCTGTCCTTTACCTCTAATCTATGCTACGTTTTTTGTGCATACTGACAAACACAAAAACAAACTGCAATAATATATGCGCTCAATCATTCAACTTCTGAGAGCGTGTGGACTTGCAATCGAGGCGTCGCTGGTCTCGCTGTCATCAAATACCGGAGACAAAAGACGAGCGACTTGTTTTCCCGACCTTTCAGCTTCGTCCCAAGTTTGAATACAAAAGAAAGGTGATATCAAATAAATACTAAATAGGAGTAACTACCATGCCCATTCAACTCACCAAACAATCGGAGCACATGGGCCTTGTTGCTCGTCTTGCCATTATTCTTGGTGCCACTTTGTAGAGTCGAAATCGGTCAAAATCCAAGACATTTATGGCTCAGAACGTCTCCATCTGGTGCACGCTGAACACAGTCTTCACGTTATCGTCGCGGAAGCACACTAAAGCAAACATCGTGTAAGCAGGCTTACGTGAAGCATCGAGATCACACAAAGCGCGCGCTAGGGCGACAGGCGACAGACAACGTTTTGGCTTAGCTTGGCCGCAGGCTGGGCTTGTCTTCGTATCGGCCGAGCGCGGATGGCGCTCCAAACGCACGATCGGTCGCGTTTGCAGATCCACAATTCTTTCTCCTGTATCTTTACAGAACTACTTATATTGCTTAGCATAAATAGTTATAAACTTTACATATTATCCAAAGCTTATCTTAAAGCTTAGCAGCCGCGCACCGTCTCACTTTTTTTTTTTTGTCACCTGGCTGGTTCTATGCCGGTTGTGATCTCGTGGCGGTTTCTTTATTATTATTCTGTGGTGTCTGTGTTGTCGATTCCTTCGCAAGTTCTTCTTTAGCGTGTTTTACTATAGTGCCCGTTTACCGCACGGCATGTACGGAGACACCGTACCGCCGTGGTCGACACGCAGCCTTTTTATATAACTCTTTTAGTCGCGTGAGTTGCTAACTGCACACGGTGTCTCACGGTGTACGATTAAGCTCAATCGGGATCAGACTTATCGAAAGTGAATTGATCCCGTCTGCAGCTTGCGTGTAATATAGCCAATCATGATCAAGAAATTTGATCGGGATCGGGTCCGACGCGCTCAATCAGTCATAAGATATGTTATAAACAGCTACCAATAGGCGGTAGCTGTTTGAACAATAAAACTCCTGTTGTCCTTATACATCTTCTGTTAGTACATTAAGAAACCAATAGGAGTACTTATTTGACCAATACAACTCCTATTGGCCCAATAAGTCACCGATAGGCAGCACCGATTTGACCAATACAACTCCTATTGGTCCAATAAGACACCAAAAGGCAGCCCCTATTTGACTAATACAACTTCTATTGGTCCAATAAGACACCAATAGGTGGTGGCTATTGGTGTCTATTGGTACCCATAGAAGTCTTATACAGCCAATACAGCTCCAATAGATGTCCTATAGAACCAATAGCGATTTCCTATTGGACCAATAGGAAATCCTATTGGTATTTTTGCTAGGGATATCTCGTTGCTCTCAATCCTTTTAAAGTTGAATTCCCTAAATTGGACTACTTTACATATTCGTTCCCAATATTAATTTGAATGACTGCGCAACTCTGACTGTGGCTTAATAGCATTCTCATTGTTGGTGTTGAGAAACTTGGCAGTAGTTGTATATCATTGTCCTCAAAACAAGATAAACAAGTTGCGTACCTATTGAATACTACTGGATCGACATTTTCAGCTTGCTACCTTGATATTTCATCTTTAAGCAAAAACATCTTTAACTAAAAACAAGCATGTCTGCTTTTATGAGTGTTTATCGTAATACATTTACAAAACATACACGCTACTTTACAGGTGCACACACACACATGCATGCTTTATCCATTTCTACACGCATATTTGAGCACTCATGTTTTCTTACAGCATGTCAAAGCTGATGCTTAAGTGTGCAAGTGCTGAGATAAACAATGTACGGGTTATCAATTAAAATCTGTGCATGCAGACCTGACCCTTATCTGGATCTCGCCATGTTAGCAGAGCGGTAGTCTCTCTGCTAACATGGTGCGATCCAGTGTGTCAGGCCTGTATGCACATATGTATGCGCTCGTGTGAACAGGAGTGTTCACACGAGCGTGATAGCAGCTCGCTAACACTTCTGCGGTAGCCATAACCAGAACTACGACTCTTAACCCACATTTCGTGTTCAACCGTGGCGGTTTCATGCAAACAGAGACAAGGACAAGCATTTTAGCTCAAGGTGTTTATTCGCCTTAGCTACAAAAAGAAATGCCACCACAACTAACAAATACACACAGAAACCTCAGCGGCAGAGCATTCCCCATTGCTTTTGAAAAAGTACAATGACATGGGAAGCATTGGTCGAAAGAATGAAAGGTTCAGCTCTCCTTGCGAGGATTCGTGTACCAGGCCCGGGGTGGCAGGTCACACTCACAGGCTGGGGTGCTTCAAGGATCACTATGACGGGTGGCGATGTTTGCAACTCGGTCAACATATGATCTGTTGCACCTCCAGAGTTGAAAGACGAAGTGAAAAAGAAAACTAGGACACTGAAACTTCCCTTTTAACAGTTTAATGCAATAACATTATCAGGTTTCCAATTTGAAACATACTGTCCCGATCTGCACTATCACCAGAGCCATGGCTGAGAGTACAGGGTGCCCAACTAGCTGGTAGGTGGCAGCAACGAATCACCTCCGTGAATGTTTACATCTGTGGTGAATGTTGGGTTTGATTTCGGCTCGGACGTTGATTTTTTATTCTTTGCATCCATCTGAATTTCCATTCGTCGAGAATGACACGAACGCCAAAACCGGATTTTCTGCAACACTGGCTCTTTTAATGTTAAAAGCCAAAAGTGTTCCCAAGCTGATGAGAGGAGTCTCCCCAGTTTCTTAAAAAAAAATGGGAGGGAAGAGGACTTGTCAGCTGCAGGATCTCTGCAAGGTGCAAAAGGCAGCAGCGCGAGTGCCCTCTCAATGTCACCTTCCCAACACTGCATGCGTAATCGTGCAAGCCGAGGTGAGGATAAGAGCAGCTATAGTTGCTAGTTGGTTGTACATCTTGGGGGTAATTGCGCTTTTTTAACATACAGAAACTGCGCTTTGTGTTTGTGGTGTACAGTCGACGTCCGATTTCCCGGACGCCCGAAATTCCGCACATGCCTGAATTTCTGGACTCATCTGTGGCACTGTCAAGTTCCCCGTAGAGTCAATCTATTAAAAAAAAGTCCGAAATTCCGGACGCTTATAGCCTTCGCCATCCGATTTCCCGGACTTTTTACTTTTAACCGCCGACCCAAAGTCACCACCGACGCCGCCATTTTGGTTTTCATCTTCATATCCTTGAACCCACCGTACTCGCATCGCAGGTGTGGCCAGCAGCACCGCCACACCGCGCCACGGCTGCCGTAACCTCGAAACCGCACGTGTCAATCCATTGCCAGCCGTAGCTTAGCCAAGCCAAACCTCACTGTGTTCGTATAGTGCCTAGAATATATAGTGTTCGTTCACGTGTTGTTTTGTCAGCTGTGCCAGCTCTGCGGTCGTGTCTGCGGTTGATCGTTTGCTGCTGCGCGCTACCTTCAGTGATCACGTTTCCCGACCTTCAGCATCCACCGAGTTCCTAGCTGTTTCGTGCTGCGCTTTTAGTCGAGCGGATTCGCCGTTTACAGCAATGGCACCGACTGCTCCTTAGTCTTCGTCCGCGCCTTCGAAGCGCACAAAGCCACCTCGTAGGCTCACGATGACGAACTGCCATCCGCGGACGTTGCCTTCGACTATCTGCGCGCTGGCGGCGTGTTGATTCCAGCCGAGATAACCCTTGAGGGCTTCGCCGATGCTGGCAAAGACCTCGAGCTATGTGCGGAGTTGACCGATGACGAAATCATTCAAGTTACGGAGGATTCCGATGGCACCGAGAACGAAAAGCCAGCTCCTACACAGCCAACGAGCTTGGAGTTGACGCGAGCACTGATGACGCTGTCATTGGTGTACAGCGGCAACATGACGTTGACTGAAATCGAGGCAGACATAATCGTGGGCAAGCGGACCGTGCAAAAGAAAATAAGAGACTTCTTTGCGCCCAAGTGCTGACCTATGAGGTAGTGCCGGCCACGTCGTATTTTTTTTTTTATAAACGGCTCTCTTCAGAGCCACCTAAACGATGCATTGGCTGAATTGCTATGGGAATCTTGTATTCCGGCTGTGACCCTCTCTGTCAGCGAAAAATACCTACCAAAAAGGTGCGTTTTCACGTGCATTAGTTTTTCCGGACTGCCCGATTTTCCGGACGTTTTCGCGGTCCCTTGAGGGTCCAGGAAATCGGACGTCGACTGTATTCAGTCAATTTCTTTACGTTAAAAAAGTGTGATTACCCCCAAGAGGTGAGGATACTTCTGAGATACTCGAATGCGCATGCGGTCCTGCAAGGAAGGTGACATTGTTGCTATGATCACTGCAGTTTTGGTGCCTCAGTGTCTACCGCCTTACTAAAGATCGCCTAACTTCTGGCCCAAGTAGGCATACCCCAAAGTACGAGCTCAACCATCGTAAAAGACGTGGACGGGGAACCACGTCCCCACGAAAGGCGATGCGCTCCTGAGCCTAAACGAGACGGCACACCTAATGGCGCGAGACATGACCACTTGCATTGAAAGTGCTAAACAGGACTATGTGGACTAGGGCAGACAAACGACAGCCGCTATGGAACACAATCTAGCCGAAACTACTACCCTTATAGTTTATCACCATCTTTGTATGTTCTCCTTTGCGGGCTCTATAATTTATCCATGCAAAAAAAATTATGTAAGCACTGTGGATGGTTGCGGTTCAGATGTGCTTATTGCTAACATCTTTTGTGGGAGGAAACCGACATCAAACAATTTATTACGCAGATGATCACGAAAAACTTGCTAAGCTTCACCTTTAACAGTAGAATACGATAGTGTTATCAGGCCCTGTTCATATCTTTCTCATTTGCTTCATGGTGAACAGCTTGACTAAGCTGTGTTGTGAAGTACCCCCTACGCCACAATTCACTATTTTGCGAAGTAGCAAAGTACCTACCATGCTTCTGTAAAGCAACACACATGTATACATAGCAGCACACTGTGGCTTCAGATGACGATGAGGAAATTTGGCTAAATAAGCCCATCATACTGGGTAGGCAGCTTTAAGCAATCTACTTGTTGCGCACTTTACGGGTGTGGCACCTGGTGAGGTTCTACGCTTTTGCCACACAATATCTGTTAACGTGACTCATTGCCCAACATGACTCCTATCTAGGGTCTTTTCCATACGGAGTTTCAAGCACTGGCATGGCTCTGTGGTAGAATACTTGACTGTCACTCATTATTCCTGTGTTTGATTCCTGCTCAAACCCTGATTTTTCATTCTTTGCTCGGAGACACTGCTGTCAATGCATTTCTGCGACACACGCTCTTTAGCGCTATCTCGATAATAAAGGAGAGTGGCTTTTCACTACGCGTCTGGAGTGTGTCTGGCAGAAATGGTGTAGTAGTGGGAGCAGCAGAAGGCCGTGGCATACTTGAAGCGCTGTTTGGCGTAGACATTTACACGGTAACCTGGACGTATACACACGAGGCGTAAATTGACAGTTGCACTATTGATTCCTGTCATTGCTTGTTCTAGCTTTCGCTGTTACAATTAAGCTGCCTCAGGATGAGTATATAGGCTATTAGCAGATTTGGTTACCTGAGGTATGCTTCAGCATTATGCATCATCTTGAAGGAATACGAACATGTTGAGATTGGCCAGGTAAAAAATTGCTTTGTCCAAATCGTGACAGCATATTGATAGGCTGCATAAAGGAGAGACGTGCCTGCTCTATGGTGGGTAACTATTCAGCATAAATGAATTTCTTTGTGTTTATTTAGGAACCCGGTCTTCGGCACAGCAGCAGTGCACCAGAATCTCCTAGATTAGCCTCCGTTTAAATCCCTCTTTACAGTTGTAAGGACAACAACTTTGCAGACAACTGTTGTCTCGTGCTTTGAACCACGTTGTTCCGAACCTACAACATATTTTTTCATTTGAGTGTGGTTAGCATTCAGCGACATTCAGAGAATGACAAATCTCGGAAATACCAAGGCTTGAAACATCACTCATCTGCAACCCAGTGTGCCAGGAAGCGTTGGGTAGCAGAAGCAGCACCACATTGTGTTGGAAATGGTATAGTCTTGCAGAGACTCGGTTACACGGAACTTTGTCGTTGTGGCTTATTGCCCACAAAACGTGGCACATTGCTGAGCTTGTCGAATCCCTGCATTTACTGAATCCGTTGATTGAAGCGGGTTAGATAATCTGCAGAGATTTTTTAGACTAACACCCTATATCCTATATCTTGGAAGCAGCTTGCCCTTGATGTTAAAAATGGTCTAGATTTTCCATGTTCACTGTACAACACACCGGATGTGAAATCTAGTTACCCAGAATACCCTTAAAGGGACACTAAAGAGAAACAATGAATTGGTTTAGATAGTGTGCTCGGAGAACTCTTGTGTAGTTTATTTCACCACCATAGGTTTATTATTAGCGGAGAAAACCAAGTTCAAAGTTTCATGTTTAAATTTCGCGCCGAACTTTGTAATTCGTGACGTAAAAGATTTAAAAGAGCATTTATAACGTATTTTGGCGCCACTGGCTCGACGAAATTTCCACAATCTAGTTATGCCAAGTCTCTGGCCCCCTCAGAGGACAATGTACTTGGATTTAACCGATTAGGAACTACGTAGGCCCAAGCAGGCGCCGTCCAAAATATGTGACGTCACGTCAAATGGTGCGGGAATTCCAAGGTGGCGTCGCCACCTGTATTTTCTTTTTGCATGTTTTCTCGCTTTTTAAGAGTCTTCTCGCAGCAAGCGTGGTGTTTTTGGTATTGTGGAAGACCACTTTACTAATGCGAGAAAAATCGTTTTGCTCTTTAGTGTCCCTTTAAAAGTGTGACAGAAGAGCCATCGCCGCATCTTAGTCTGTTAAGTATAGCACACGTATAAATGGGTAGACGTAGCTTCAGCTTCCTTCGGTGGCAAGTTGCCATATTGAACATATTCAATTCTGTTCCTCTATGTTGTTTATTCCGGTTTCATTTAAAGCCACACTCATTTTCCTTTGTGCTTTCTTTGGTTTCCATCCCTCTTAGCTTCAGATGTTAGGGTTGCTTCAAGATTTTGTTGTGCAGCAGTCAGCCTTATGTGTGTGTGTCGGGGCTTTCGATATGTTAGTACACATTTCTGGGCAGTTAATGTGCACTTAGGTACCAAAATTTTGGCGTGGTAAAAGATGACAGACGAAAGAAGCAACATGCAGAGGCACAACATAGTGTGCTTATATAATCATGCTACTTCTGTCCTCCACGTTTTGCTGTGCCACAGCTGTGTCAAGTAATTTCCATAGCTTCTAGTTGAACTTTTTGCTTCACAGAGCAGATTTTTTATGAAAATGAAACTGTATCAGACTACAGATACCGTAGGCAATGTCAGGTGGTAAGACAGGGAGTGACTGGTTCATCTTGTGCCTGGATTGTTTCTAATTCTTCTAACATTAGCAAGTGCTAGATCATCACATTAAGTGATGCACTAGTTAATGTAGTACGTAACATGTACTGCCATTTGGGTGAGATGGTACAAATACGTGATGGAAAAAGTGATACATTAACCCAGATGGAAACAGTATAGACTGGCTACTCTGTGTCTGGTCTGCTGAGTTTGCTTCCGTTAACTCAACCTGAATGGGACCAACAAAATTCGTCAAATCATCTGGCCGGTAGAATTAGTAAATGAGAGTGAAGGAAACTTCTCCACGCACTGCTGATTCATTTGGAGATACAGTTGAAACTCAATCTAACGAAGTGATGGGGACGTTCGAGTTATTTCGTTAAATCGGGAAGTTCGCAAAAGCGAGAAACATTTTTAGTCTCTTGGAAATCTAAAATTGTAACAAAGCCACAACCAAAAGCTACCAGGCCATTGTTCTTGCCACCAATCTACTCGTGCACATGTAAAAAGTCCGCAAAGGTGGCCCTGACATGGAGCCTCCCATGTTGCCTGAACAAAGGGGGGCACCATGTCCGGGCGATGCAAGCCAAAAAGACGGTTACGTGAAACAATGACAGTTGAACAATACGCGGAGTAACGAATATACTGTGTAAGCAGGGTGAGCCAAAACTTTGCAAGGAGACGATTAGTGCTATGAAACTGCGAAACCAACCATCGCCTCCTGTTGCTTTATCCGGTACGTAAGAGTGCTACAGACTGCAGAGTCCATTGCTCAATGCATGGGCGCGGCGTGCAGCCTCATCAAACTAGAGCTATAGGGCAGTGAGCAGGGCGCCTAGACATTTTAATGCGATAGCGTTAAGAGCGCATGCTCGAAGAAAAACCTATCTCTGCGAAATTGGAAGCTTTCTGCTCGGTAATTTCTGGAAAAACATGTTAATGCGGGTTTGGTTGCCAAGCTAGTTCATTAATTCGGGTTAACACTGAGGCTTATGGGCGCCCTCTCCCTTCGTAGATTGACTGTTGTCCCCTTTCATAGAATTTTCGCCCTTCAACGTTCTCTTCAATAAATTCAGTTGATAGTTTGTGCTTGTCGTGTTCATTACGTTCATCCGTCCTACAGCTTTGTTAAGTCTCAGTTAACTGTAGCGCAATTCCCCTCCAACATGTACAACCAACTAGCCCAATTTCTAACTTTGCTGATCTTGTATCTTGAGATACACGATACATTCTTCAATGTATCGGAAATTCAGATACTTACACGTCTTGAGAGACGTATCGCGATAAATATACAAGATACACTGTATCTAAGATACAGTGTATCTTCGATACTGCCCAGCACTGCCTGCTATGCATAAGTGATGTGGTCATTCTTTGCTGCTGATCGTATCAGGGGATCACATTATTGCACTTCTGCTGTGCAGCAGTGCGTATTATGTGAAGACAAAGCGTATTTACAATATAGTATATGTTATATAATAATATAACAATATGACCCCAGAAGCAAAGCCATAGCAGGTTTTTCAACTATAAAACGCGATACAGTGAAACCTCAATGAAAACGATCACAGCTCATACAAATTTCGGTGTGATAAGAATTTTTCGTTGGTCCCGGCCAAGGCCGATTGGCTTGCAGCGTAATGGAGTACGGTTGTTGTGAACAGATTTTCACGCAGCGGCGTTTGATACGAATGTACGCTACCGCCCAGGTACGAAGAGGTGCTGTCCACGCTGTCGCGGAGGACGCGCCAAGCATGTGTGAGCGCGGTAACGCAAGCGTGGGCATGCGCGCCGCACCGCCAAATTGTCAGAATCGCGTAGTAAGACACACTTTTCTAAAGGTAGACAAGGACCGAAAGAAGTCGAGGACGGTCTTGGCGAAGAAGTCAGGCCTCACAACGTCAACGTACGCGACTGTTGAGGTTGCACTTGTGCGGGCACGGTCTTAAATCTTTCAAAAAACATCCCCAACACCTATGCGATTAACAAAACCAGAACACAGGACCGTGGTTCTGTAATTTTGTGGGCTTGATTCATCGCGTCAAAGCGCTTTTTTTGTTACTTTTGCTGCGGTACTGCGGTGTCATGCAAAAATGCGTACTAAAATTTGGAAGGGGCTACTGCTGTCGCGGGTCACAACGCACCTGGTTCATTAATTAAATACGCGCGTACGGACCGTATATTTACGAGTGGTGGTAGGATTGCCGACATTTAAAAACTTAACTGACAATCATTCAGGGTTCTTCCTGACGTTGCTGCGGCCCTAATAAAAAATAAACGAAAATGTACTCCAGCGTTCTTTTGTTGCATGGTAATTTTCCATGCTTTCAGGTGATACGAATTTCGGATGATACGAATATTTTTGGTGGTCCCGTGAGATTCGTATCGCCGAGGTTTCACTGTATGATGAACCTATCGAATGAACTGCTTTGTATTGTCACGTGGTCGTGACGTCGACGAAGACAGCAGTCGGCGTTTGCAGAATGAAACTGTTTATCTGGCCGAACTTGTGGCCGGGAAAATGAGAACTAGAACTACAGCAATACACGCTGTACAATGATAGCGGCGAACAGGGCGTCGTCCGTCGATCAACTGACAAGCGATCAAGCGCGTCGGCTTTTATACAGGCGCTATCGAACTTTCCAGCAATATCGCTGGTGGCGGCGTTATCTCTAGACAAAGCTGGAACATTCGCGTGCGGCGCGCAATCTTAACAAACCGATCTGCAACAATCGCGACGCTTCTAGAACACTACTTCGCGGACAGCGTCGAGCG
This sequence comes from Rhipicephalus sanguineus, assembly GCF_013339695.2. Lineage (NCBI taxonomy): Eukaryota > Metazoa > Arthropoda > Arachnida > Ixodida > Ixodidae > Rhipicephalus > Rhipicephalus sanguineus. The sequence continues at coordinate 125,739,076 of NC_051177.1, read as the reverse complement.
TTGATAATCGTCCCTGCCGGTCAAACCCGAATACATCAAAACAAGAAGTGGGCGTGGCATTGCCCCCCTCTGAGAAAGCATCGTCCCGATGCTTGTGAAAGAACATAGAAGAGGAAAAAACAAGTGCATACACAACTAAATTACAATAACAAAGGAAAAGATAGAGTCCCCAGGCTCGCTAACGCGCAAAAAACGGCTTAAGGCGCACGACATGGACGATTTCAGGTCGCGCACGGCGCCGCTGAGAGTTCGTAATGCCGTCAGGGGCAACCTCATAGTCGAGTGCGCCGAGGCGTCGAAGTACCCTGTACGGTCCGAAGTATCGTCGAAGAAGCTTCTCACTAAGTCCTCGTCGGCGTATTGGCGTCCATACCCATACACGGTCACCGGGCTGGTATTCCATGTGGCGTCGTCGAAGGTTGTAGCGGCGACTGTCAGTCGTCTGCTGGTTCTTGATCCGTAGGCGGGCGAGCTGTCGTGCTTCTTCGGCGCGCTGTAGGTAGGTGGTCACGTCGATGTTTTCCTCGTCGGTCACGTTTGGTAGCATGGCGTCGAGCGTCGTTGCCGGGCTCCGTCCGTAGACCAACTTGTATGGCGTCATCTGCGTCGTTTCCTGTACGGCCGTGTTGTACGCGAAGGTCACGTACGGAAGGATGGCGTCCCACGTCTTGTGTTCGACGTCGACGTACATGGCCAGCATGTCGGCGATAGTCTTGTTTAGACGCTCGGTGAGGCCGTTGGTCTGTGGGTGGTACGCGGTGGTGCGGCGGTGGCTTGTGTGGCATGTATTCCAAGATCGCCTGAGTTAGGTCAGCCGTGAACGCCGTACCTCTGTCGGTGATGAGAACCTCTGGGGCGCCGTGTCGCAAGACGATGTTCTCCACGAAGAACTTGGCTACCTCGGCGGCGCTGCCTTTGGGCAAGGCCTTTGTCTCGGCGTAGCGGGTGAGGTAGTCAGTCGCTACGACGATCCACTTGTTGCCGGAAGTCGACGTCGGGAACGGCCCCAGTAGGTCCATCCCGATTTGCTGGAACGGCCGGTGAGGTGGTTCGATTGGCTGCAGAAGTCCCGCTGGCCTAGTCGGCGGTGTCTTCCGCCGCTGGCAATCTCGGCAAGTCTTGACGTAGTGGGCGACGTCGGCAGCAAGGCGTGGCCAGTAGTATTTTTCCTGTATTCTGGCGAGCGTGCGGGAAACACCGAGGTGTCCAGCCGTCGGGTCGTCGTGTAGGGCCTGGAGGACTTCTGGTCGCAATGATGAGGGCACGACGAGAAGGTAGTCAGTTCGAAGTGGCGAGAAGTTCTTCTTCAGGAGAACGCCGTTCCGTAAAAAAAACGACGGCAGTCCTCGCTTGAATACCTTCGGGACAACGGCGGTCTTGCACTCGAGGTACTCAATAAGGCCCCCCAGTTCCGCGTCGGCCCGTTGCCTTTCGGCGAAGTCGTCGGCACTTATAGTTCCGAGGAAGCACTCGTCGTCGTCGTCTTGCTGCGGCGCGTCGACGGGGGCAGGAGACAGGCAGTCGGCGTCAGAGTGTTTTCGTCCGGACTTGTACACGACGGTAATATCGAATTCTTGAAGCCTGAGACTCCATCGTGCGAGACGACCTGAAGGGTCCTTCAAGTTAGCTAGCCAACATAAGGCGTGATGGTCACTGACAACTTTGAAGGGCCTGCCATAGAGGTAGGGGCGAAACTTTGAGGTAGCCCAGAGAATGGCAAGGCATTCCTTTTCTGTTGTGGAATAGTTTGCTTCTGCCTTGGATAGTGACCGGCTAGCATAACTGATAACCCTTTCAAGCCCGTTAGTCTTTTGCACAAGGACGGCACCGAGTCCTACGCTGCTTGCGTCGGTGTGCATTTCTGTATCGGCGCAATCGTCGAAATGCGCAAGTATGGGTGGTGTCTGCAGGCGTCGTTTAAGTTCTTGAAAGGCTTGCACTTGCGCCGTTTCCCGCCTGAATTCCACGTTATTCTTCGTGAGAAGCGTCAGTGGTTCGGCGATCCGTGAAAAGTTTTTGACGAAGCGTCGGTAATAGGCACATAAACCGAGAAATCGGCGCACGGCCTTCTTGTCGGTGGGTGGCGCAAATTCGGTGATGGCAGCTGTTTTCCGCGGGTCTGGGCGCACTCCAGACTTGCTGATCACATGACCCAGAAACAAGAGCTCGTCATACGCGAATCTGCACTTTTCTGGCTTCAGGGTCAGTCCAGAGGTCTTGATTGCTTGAAGTACTGCCTCAAGCCGCCGGAGATGCTCGTCGAAGGTCGAGGAAAACACGACGACGTCGTCCAAATACACAAGGCACGTCTGCCACTTCAATCCGGCCAGTACGGTGTCCATGACACGCTGGAACGTCGCAGGTGCCGAGCAAAGACCGAAAGGCATGACCTTGAACTCAAAGAGGCCGTCGGGTGTTATAAAGGCAGTCTTTTCTCGGTCTCTCTCGTCGACTTCGATTTGCCAGTAGCCGGTCTTGAGGTCCATCGACGAAAAGTACGTCGCGTTGTGAAGTCGATCCAGGGTGTCGTCTATTCGTGGGAGGGGGTACACGTCCTTCTTCGTGATTTTGTTCAGGCGCCGATAATCAACGCAGAAGCGCAGTGTCCCGTCCTTCTTCTTCACTAACACCACGGGTGACGCCCACGGACTCTTGGACGGTTGGATGATGTTGTCGCGTAGCATCTCATCGACTTGTTTCTTTATCGCGTCGCGCTCTCGAGTAGAAACTCTGTAGGGGCTCTGACGGAGTGGTCGAGAATTTTCTTCTGTTATAATGCGGTGCTTCGCGAGGGGCGTTTGTCGGACCCGCGATGACGACGAGAAACAGTCCTTGTATTGCAAGAGCAGGGTTTTGAGCTGGTCTTGCTTGGCCTTCGAAAGGATCGGGTTGACGTCAGAATCCGGTTCGGGACCTCTATTCGTCGAAGCAGGTTCGGCAGCATCGAAGAGGGCGAAAGCATCGCTGGCGGCTACACATTCGTCGATGTAGGCAACCGTCATACCAAAGTTGAGGTGCCTATATTCGTGGCTGAAGTTTGTCAGCACTACTTTTGCTTTACCGTCACGCAGCTCGGCTATACCTCGTGCGACGCATATTTGACGGTTCAGGAGTAGGTGCTGATCACCCTCGATGACGCCTTCAAGGTTCGCAGGTTTTTCGGTGCCGACGGAAATAATGACGCTGGAGCGCGGCGGAATGGTCACCTGCTCTTCTATCACATTCAATTCATGGTTGCCTGGCATCGCGTGGGGCGGGAGCGCTTTGTCCGAGTTCAGTGTTATCGACTCAGACCTCAGGTCGATGACGGCGCCGTGGTCACTTAGGAAGTCCATTCCAAGTATCACATCCCTGGAGCAGTTTTGTAGGATTACAAAGCTCGCAGGATACGTCCGGTTATTGATGGTGACTCTCGCCGTGCAGACACCAATCGGCGTTATCAGGTGGCCTCCAGCTGTCCGGATTTCGGGTCCACTCCAAGCGGTCTTTACTTTCTTCAGCTTGGTGGCGAACGGTCCACTAAAGACAGAATAGTCGGCTCCGGTGTCGACGAGGGCTGTGATGCTGTGGCCGTCGATAAGAACGTCGAGGTCGCTAGTTCGTCGTCTCGCGTTGCACTTAGGTCGTGGCGTGGGGTCACGGCTGCGTCGGTGTGTTCCGCCGCTTCCATTTTGCGTCGTCGGGTCTTCTTCAGACCGCGAGATTTCGTCGTCAGGGGTCTGTCTGGTTCGCGTCGTGTTCTGAAGGTTTCGTCGCGGCGTCGTCGTCGGCGGCGGAGGATCTTCGGTAGTTCGTCGTACAGCAACCGCACCTCCATCGGTTGCTGCCCTTAGTTTTCCGGATACGGGCTAGGCGACCGGCCCCGGTTTGGGCCAGTGTACGGCCGGCGGTGCGGTGACATGTAGCGGCCGGGCGACGGCGAGCGGGAAGGTCGTCGTTCTTGCCACTGTGTTCCGGTGAGGTAGTCGTCGATGTCGCGCGGCCGTTCGCCTGGCTGCGGGCGCGGCGCGTTGATAGCGAATCCCCGTAGTCCCATCTGTCGGTACTGGCAGCGGCGGTACGTGTGGCCGGCCTCTCCGCAGTGGTAGCAGAGCGGGCGGTTGTCGGGGGCACGCCAGACATCGGTCTTCCTCGGGGTGCTGCGCTGGCCGACAGGTGGTCGGTAGGGCGTTGGTGGAGGCGGCGGCGTCTGGCGACGGTACTGCGGCGGTGTGGCGTCTTGGCGGGGGCGTGGAGGAGGAGCATGACGGCGGGCTGCAGCAGCATAGCTAATAGCTTGCGGCTGCGGCTCTGCTAGCTGAGGCGCGCCGAGTGAATGCTGGATCTCCTGGCGCACGACGTCGGCGATGGACTCTACTTGAGGTTGCGACGGAGGTAGAATTTTTCGCAACTCCTCTTGCACGATTGCTCGAATCGTCTCACGCAGGTCGGCGGGTCCTAGGGCTTGAACGTCGGCGTAGCTTGTAGCCGAGAAGCTGCGGTTGTATTGCCGCGTTCGCATCTCAAGCGTTTTCTCGATCGTGGAAGCCTCGGATGCGAATTCAGCGACCGTCTTCGGCGGGTTCCTTATCAATCCAGCGAAGAGTTCCTGTTTGACACCCCGCATGAGGAACCTCACTTTCTTCTCTTCGGGCATACTTGGGTCGGCGTGTCGAAACAGGCGATTCATCTCTTCCGTGTAGATGGCAATATTTTCGTTGGACAGCTGCACACGGGTCTCCAGCATAGCCGCGGCCCGTTCCTTGCGGACCACGCTCGTGAACGTGCTTAGGAACGTCGTCCGAAAGAGATCCCATGTTTGTAGGGCGGATTCTCGGTTCTCGAACCACGTCCTCGCGGCGTCTTCTAGGTAGAAGTATACGTGGCGCAGCTTGTCCTCGCAGTTCCAGTTATTAATTGTTGAGACCCTTTCTAAGGTCTCGAGCCAAGTCTCGGGGTCTTCACATGGCGAACCACGGAACGTCGGCGGCTCCCTGGGTGGCTGCATCACGATCGCCGTAGGGGGCACTGCGTCAGTCATCGTCTCGGCGGTCGATGTGACGATCTTCGGCTGCCTGGCGTTTTCGGGAAGGAGCCCGTACTCTGGTTGCAGTGCCTTCTGCCGGCGGCTGGTTCGAGGATCCGGGTTGTCCTTAGAGTCGTCTTCTTCGCGGCTTGGGCTTGGGTCAGCGCTCCGCGGTGGCGTCCGGATCATGAAGCAGCACCTCCACCAGATGTCACGTGGTCGTGACGTCGACGAAGACAGCAGTCGGCGTTTGCAGAATGAAACTGTTTATTTGGCCGAACTTGTGGCCGGGAAAATGAGAACTAGAACTACAGCAATACACGCTGTACAATGATAGCGGCGAACAGGGCGTCGTCCGTCGATCAACTGACAAGCGATCAAGCGCGTCGGCTTTTATACAGGCGCTATCGAACTTTCCAGCAATATCGCTGGTGGCGGCGTTATCTCTAGACAAAGCTGGAACATTCGCGTGCGGCGCGCAATCTTAACAAACCGATCTGCAACAATCGCGACGCTTCTAGAACACTACTTCGCGGACAGCGTCGAGCGTTGATAATCGTCCCTGCCGGTCAAACCCGAATACATCAAAACAAGAAGTGGGCGTGGCAGTATGCTATAGCAGTTGGTGCCACAACATTTCTCATGTATCGCTTGAGCACCAGGCTGCAGTTTAATTTACCGGGCCACATTTCAACGAGGTCGGAACGCAAAAATGCGCGTGTGCTTAGGTACAGGCACTCATTAAAGGGACAGTGAGAAAAATGATTTTGCTGCTTTTGAATTCAGCTGCTGGTGTTTGGACAGTCCAAAAATGAAACTTGACAGTCATTTTATTTATTTTATTTACCCTCGGGGCTAAATTGCATGAGGCTGGGGAGTGGTTACAGTCAGTATGAAAAGAAACATGAACACTGAAGGCATCAAAAATGAAATTTTCTGTCAGTCACCTAAATGTATATACTAAGCAATCTTGAAGTCCTCTTGAACAGCCATGGTGGCCATTTGTAGGAAGCAGATTCCATTCTTCTTCAGTATGCAATAATAATGACTGAAATATTAGTTTTTGACGATTGAATTTGACCCTTGCAATTACAGCTGAGCCTAGGTATTACTTGGGACACGCATGATGGGGAGAAAAATTGGTTGGTGTCGTATAGCATCATGGTGGAAAATACGATGAATAAGATGAGTGATTTTGTAAACGGCATATCAGAGACAACATTTTAAGGCTAGATATCTTACTAATCCTGCTGGTAGCTCTGCCATAGTAATTTCATAAAGTAAGGTGAGCCATTTTTTTGCATCATTTCTAATGAAGTTTTCGTAGCTCAAGTCCCAAGTTGATGCAGCGTACTCAAGTTTAATGGGTTAGTCCTCATAAAGACAGCTTTTTATTTCAGTGGGGCACAAGAAAAAGTTTGCTCTGGGAGGCTACGGAGGGCTTTGTTGGCATTTTTAGTTATCTACATAGTTCATGGCAATTGTCAGAGTAGGTCAGCTAAAATTGTGATTAGTTGCCAATAAGAACACACACCTTGAAGAGTGTTGTTAGGCAGTTTTAGAATAGCGTACGCAAAGGTAGCGTTCGTTGCGTACCGCAAGAGGATAGATATGACACATGCACAGTTGCAGCAAACTCTCATGCAAAGCATTGTGTACACTATTCTAAAACTCCCTATTGAGGTAATGGTTTCGCAGTTAACCAGTGCAATTGGGTTGTGTGGGTATATTTACGTTAATAAATGTTCAGTTTTATGCACAATGTTTTGCACCAGTTAAAGCGTCAAAATCAGATTAAAGGTGAGTTTAGTCACTAGTGACTTGTTTTGCAAAAGATTATCCTTATGATGCAAACATAACAGTATAGTTCTCAGAGTAATTTTCCAGTCTAAACTGATTTAGTGCTGCTTGGAGCTGCTTTAAAGAACTTGAGGTGGTTAAAATTGATCTGAAGTTCCTTACTGCGGTGTACCTCATAATTCTCCGTTGGTAAGAGCATCGGGCACGTAAACCGAAGATTGCAGGTTCTGTCCCGGCCAGCCAAAAGTTGTCGTTTCGTCTACTTCACTTTCTTGACATCTTTATCACAATTATTACAGTACACTTAAAAAAAGCAGTACAATTAACCGTCCCTCTACCTTCCTTGGCTTCATCATCTGCTGGTTTTCGTTAAGGTTGTGTCAAACACAGATATGAGCCCTCAAATTCCCTTCCTTCATTCGTAATTGTATGTCTTGTCATCATTCTAAAAAGACAGGGCGTGCAAACAAGGACACAAGAAAGAAGTCGGGACACCACAAACGCCGTCTAACAACTGAAGAGACGCACAACGGCTGAAAAGGAAAGAAGGCACGAAAACTTATCTGCGCATGCCCATGCAACAGGCGAACCTATCAATCCGGCACGCGTGGCAGTCTACGTTGAAGATAACTGTTAAGGCATTTGATTTCATCTTTATGCAAGTTAATCGACGGTTGGCTCACGCATGCGCTACCACTATTCTAGATATGCCATGCTTCAATCATCAGGCGCGTTTCTTCATTTCTATGACGGTACAACACTGCGCATTCATCGAATTTTGGCGTGCACCTACAATCTCGACAATGTAAAGATAGAAGTCTGCGCAGTGTTGTACCGTCATAGAAATGAAGAAACGCGCCTGATGATTGAAGCATGGCATATCGAGAATAGTGGTAGCGCATGCGTGAGCCAACCGTCGATTAACTTGCATAAAGATGAAATCAAATGCCTTAACAGTTATCTTCAACGTAGACCGCCACGCGTGCCGGATTGATAGGTTCGCCTGTTGCATGGACATGCGCAGATAAGTTTTCATGCCTTCTTTCCTTTTCAGTTGTTGTGCGTCTCTTCAGTTGTTAGACGGCGTTTGTGGTGTCCTGACTTCTTTCTTGTGTCCTTGTTTGCACGCCCTGTCTTTTTAGAATGAATACTTACCAACTAGCTCAGCTCTCTGTTATTCTTGTCATCATGTCTCGTGTAAGTAATCCTGATCTGTTTATTGCAGCTAAAGTGCACTACACGGAGCAGCCTTCCCAATTGGTGTTCTTGAAATTGCTTGTACTCCATGGGTCTGTCAACCTGTGTCTTTCATTCCTCTATGCAGCGGTGATCGGTGGTGCCGTCGTGGGCCTGTTGTGTGCCATCCTGCTCGTCATGTTCATTGTCTACCGGATGCGCAAGAAGGATGAAGGGAGCTACGCCCTGGATGAACCCAAGCGGTCACCAACAGTCAACTCTTACATGCGTAGCAGCAACAAGGAGTTCTACGCCTAGAGACGGATCACCCCCGACACACGTGCAAAAGGACACCTCCCCTCCTCCTCCTCCTCACTTGCCTCTCCCCTCATCTCACGCAGCACCCAAGGGGGGGCAAACCGCAAACTCCTCGCACGAAGGCGTCATCAAATGCCGCAGCTGCGGAAGTTTAACTAGAAAAAAATGTGTACGGTTTGCCACGCGCGCTCCCATGCTTCCCTCTCCCTTTTTTCCTCTCCACATAGAGTAACTTTTAACAGACTTCTGTTTTCTAGTTTCGTTCTCATGTTCCTTGATCCCGTTTTAACGTGAAAGCGTATTCTTAAAGAAAAAAGACATTTTAAAGAATGTTGGGTTTGTTGTGCCTTATAGTTGTCACTCGATGTAATGAATTTTTTTTCTTACATTAATTGACTTTTTTTAACATCGCGTGTCATCGTCCCGATGTGTAGTGCAGTCAATGACAGCTCCTTCCTGTTGGCTCCGCATGCAGTAATATCATGCCAGCTGGAACTGAAAGGGGCCTTTCATTCAGTGCTGCCTGTCGAGTGCAGCATGAAGGGTGTCTCTCCTATAGTGCCATTTATTTAAGCCTTCTTACTTATATAGGCCAGAACTTCAGTGCTGTGGTTTTTGTTCAGCGCAAGCTCGCTGTCGGGGTGTAAACAACGGGAAAAATCTAGTGCCAGGACTCGTCCCCACACCTGGCCCGTAAAGGTGTATTGGCAGTCAAAACAGGAAAACTTAGCTGCATTGTTGCAGCTGTTGCATCAAGGCACCAACAAGGGAGTGCTTGCTGAAGCAAGCTTTCACCTTGTTCTCGGCTCGGGAAGGTGGCTACAGCATCAGCTCTAACGTTTTTCCTGTTTGCTCCACCTTGATAGCAGTGTCATAAAGATGTCCAGTTTGTACATTCCAGCTGCTGTCGGGATGGGTTTCTTACTGTCGCGCAGTGTCCATACAGTGACAATGTTCCTTACAATTGCAATGCCCCGCTGGCAATCGGTCGGATTCAGTTGCAGACTGGCCAAAAGCTGCACGATGTTACTAATGTCATGTGCAATTACATATTACACTTCTAAGTTCTGTGGGATTTTGGGTTGGCGTCTCATCGATGACAAAGCAGACTACCCACACCCCACTGTAGAACACGCAGGTCGTTTCGTGGAATCGCGTGGTCTCTCATCGGTGTACTTTTTACGAAGGCCCCAATGCTCTGTTCCCTGCCAAGAGTGCACGTTGGCGAGCTCGTATTAGGCTCTGCACGTGTTCACAGACCAACGGTGTGTGTGTATGTGTAAAGCTCAGGTGTGTGCCACAAGATGAGTGCAAAGTGTAGTGTTCCTCTTCCCCCCCCCCCTCCCCCACTGTTTCTCTTTGCATAACTGTGTATCGTTGTGCTGTGCACCAGAAGGCCTCCCATCCTGACCAAGTCTCAATTGCTGTCTAATCGTTCAGCAAAGAGCAGTAGTGGATAAGTAAATCTGGATGACTTTCTAAAAAGTGCTGCTGCCCTTCACAGATGTTCGATTTTTTAAGCTACAATTGGTTCATACGCACTGCACTGGTCAGGGTGGGCTGAACTTTTTTAAGCTCTGCGAGAACACTTGCCATGCCTGCAACCTGCCCAAGATGGTTCTTTTTCTAGTATCCCCATGTGCCTAGCTCCCTCTCCTCTCACTCGAAATGCTTGTAGAGTTTTGTATCGCCCATTTTTTCTTTTCTATACGATATACACATATACACGAATGGGGATGTGTCGTGCAAGTCTGTGTGTGCCTGTTTGATTCACTCTGTGCAAGAAAGGCCTGGCTGTAGCTTGAAATCTGGAATTGAATGGGACATCGGTGCTTTTCAAATAGAGAAGAGCATTACCATTATCTCACTGGAGCCCACCTGCCCACGCTGTCTGGGCCCCTCTTATGCATCTAGCCTTTTTGTAACGGCACATCTGCGTCCCGTCTCCCCCGACAGCCCTTGTTCCTTGTCTCGCTTTCTTTGTTTTTTTTTTGTGCGCGTGTTTAGCCTTCATGAGGCCTCCTAGCTGTGTCCACCCGTTTTCCTCTTTCTTGTACATACTTCATGAACGAATCATCCCATGCGTCCCGAAGAAAGCGAATGCAAAATAACTGCGAACAGCCATGGGAGCATCGGTACGAAGTTTAGCGTGCCTCGTGCGCTTTTTGCCTTGACGATACTGCTTTGAAACTTCTGTCTCTGGCTTGTCTTTTTTTTTATGTGCCGCGCATGTGTTGTCGTTTTAGTGCATAGTGTGTTCAAAGAGCCTGTAAATACTGTACACTTCTCCAAAATTCGCTTAAGAGATACCCAAGCTTGTCTTCAACATTGCGAGAGTAGTATTCTTTTATCAAACTTTGTATGTGTGACCAGTGAATGTTCTAGCAGTTTGTGTGTCTTCATAAGGTGGGGTCATCGAGCGATTCCTTTTTTTTAATACGGTGTCAACTTGCCTCTGTATTTACAATTTTAACTTCCTTAGCGGTATGCAGTCGTGAGCAAATTTTTTTGTTTCGCTTGTCTTTTCGTTTGGCCCTACCATGGGTTTCCGTCTGGACTGCAGTATATGAACAGAACATTGGATATTTCTATTAAATACCTTTTAAGGTTCTAGCCTTTCTTGAAGAATATTCTTAAATGCTGTTCTATATAGTTGTTGCATTTACTTTTTTTTACTACAAAGCGTTAACGGTAAATTGCAGCATCATGCACAGGCTTCAGTTCTTTGCATTTAAAATAACCCTATTCAACTTCTGTAATTCTTTTTTTCTGTGCCTGTTCACTGCTAGAATCTTAATATATGTATGCAAAGAGTGCGTGTTGTTGTACGGTGTTTTCACACATCCACATGCAACTGCTGCAAAGCAATTTTTTGTACATGTTTAATTTAAGAACGTCGCTGCATCAAAGACCAAACAGTAGCTTCCAAGACGTACCAAAACAGTGATGTGTCCGCATTAGTCATCTTGGCTAGCTTTTCAGCGTAACTGCTGACAGGCTCCAAAGAGTGGCACAGTTGAAGACACTGGTCTCGACCTTGTATTGCTTCGAAAACATTTTTGTACAGAAGTTTTCATAGTTGTCAATACAATAAATTGATGGATTTACAAAAAAAATGTTGGTGAAGCCTGTCACTTGTCCTGTGTAGTTGTCAGCTTGTCACACTGGTCTTTATGCTTTACTAGTGTGTGGCTGGTGTTCCAGCGTTTGCAAGCGAATCGGCGTAGGCACTGGCAAGTATCCGTTTTATGCTTCTAATTAGTTGAAAAATATTGTCCATAGCTTCTTATGTAAAGATCACGTGTGCGTCCGAAGAGTACACACGAGGGCTGGGGTGTGGAATAAGGTAACGAACCACGGACTATTTTCTAGAATGTGCTAATATTCGAACGAATATTACAGTATTCGAATTCGCTTCGATGCGGACTTAAATTCGAAACTCCGAAATGAACATGGGCATATATTACAAGTGGCGGCTTGGGCTAGTTGGTAGGTCATGACAATTGTTATAGCG
>NC_051177.1:125710747-125727163 GCF_013339695.2 Rhipicephalus sanguineus | reverse complement strand
CTGCAAGAAACTTTGTGCGTGGTATAGATATGTTTTCTTTTTCTACATCAATGCATAGACTCCGTGCTTTCTTTGTTGAGCTCATTCCATAGAGATGAAAACACTGAGTAGTTTTCATCAGGCACATGTAAAAATTGCTCCATAAGTCTGTTGCTCAGTATTCACACGTGCAATGCAAAGTGAGGGTATTAAAATACCTGTTTGCCAGCCTTTTATAGCATATTTATTTCTTTTTCAACAGCCGCTTCGCCAAGCACAACCACAAGAAGGCCCACACCACCGTCACAGGTTCCACCAAGTGATGGTAAGTGCAAAAATTGAGAGAGAGAATTATTGCAAAGTACACATCCTGCATCTGCATAAGGAAGTATGGACCAGTAGTCTTGATGTTTCCCTAGTAGATATGGACACCTAAGCCTGTGTAATATTGTCACAACCTATAATGTTGACAAAACCATACATATAGTTCAGGGCCTGCAACCCGTGATTTAGTTCACGCAATTATTTATATTTCAAATATAAGGTGGGTGCAGTTAGACCTACATAGTTCACACTGAAAATTGTGCTGTCCGATTTGTTGTGATGAGCGTAGCTCTGCGAGATAGGCCAGCGGAATATGATGCACAATCAAGGTGTGCATTCATGTAAATGTGGCTTATGCAGCCCAGATAGCTATTTATGAGATGAATAATTCAAAATCCTCCACTTTGTAAATGTCATTGCCTCTGTTCAGCATTTCATGAAATGTTCATTTTTGCAATGCTTTGTGATATTTCCTTAATCATGGATGATTATTTGAAGATAAAATGCTTGGAATGTATAAATCAATTATGATTCCTGTCTCAGTCGCAGAATACACATTGCTCCAATGAAAAATGGCATGGCAGCACATAGTGGTCCGTATATTAGTAGCCCTGTGATTGCGCCCTGATAGCTTAATCGTGATTTTTTTTTCTCTACAAGACTGATGAAAGCCTATACCTTCGCATTCTTCCATGTCTTTTTTTTTTTTTTTCAGCTGAGCCTAGTCCGAGCGGCCTCCGATTTCCAAGGAGGGCAGCAGCGCGGAGCAGATGCAAGAAACGCCAAGAAAGTGGGCGAAGAAAACGCAGCTCTGTGCACACCCTTCGCACCAAAAAGAAGCTGCTAACACTTCACTCACGAAGTGAAAGGTACCGCAAGGCAGTCGGTCAGATGAAAAAAAGGGACGAGGCGAGGCGAGTAACGCAGCAGGAGGTTTTAAACAAGCTTGAACAGGATTTGTCAAAGGACCTTTTTGAAACTGCTTAAAGCACGAATCAGGCTTGGTACATTCCCCCCCCCCCCCCAAAAAAAAAAAAAAACATTGGTCCAAATGGATGAAACAATTCACTCTCAATTCACGCTTCCTCAGAGAAATGCTTCACTTGCCACATGTGCGGACACTCAGGTGCTGGCTGGCAGACATCCCAATGACACCTGGTATCATTCCAGGTGCCATGGATGCAATAGAATCAATCATTAAAGCTTGGCCTCTGCAAGACAAAGCATGCTGTCTTTTATTCGATTAAATAGCCTTGAAAAGACATTGATGTACGATCAATCAAAGATATAGTGATTGGCTACACATATGATGAAACACAAGGACTTCTCGTGTGGCAAATGCAGCCATTCTAATGGCTGTGTCTGGCATATCGAGAATTTGGATGCAGCCAGTAGCCTTTGCAGTGTCCGCAATGCAACGTCAGCTCTTGCAATGCACAAGCTGCTATTAGATGTAATTATGCAGCTTGAAAAAAAAAAGGTCTTTTGGTAAAAGTGGTCATCTATGATCAAGGGTCAAACAATGTCAGCCTGTAAAGAATGCTGATCCATTCTCTTCATGAACCATGTTTTACTGTCAACAACTGCAAACTATACTTCATGTTTGACATCCCACACCTGATAAAATGCACGCGGAATAATTTGAGAAAACACAAGCTCACGATTGGCTCCGAGGTTGTTGACTGGGCGTACACTGAAACCTTTTACAAAAATACTCGCAAATCACGCCTCTAACACACCAACTGAACATCTAAAAATGAAAGATTGCTAAGGAAGCTCAAAGAGCAACATATCTACAAGATGCCCTTTGCTGACACACGGCCGCTGGATAAAAAGTGCGCTTTTTCATCCAGCGGCCGTGGCTGACATAAGAGTGAAGTATGCCACACAAGTATTCAGTGAATCTGTCTCTGTGGCACTCCCCACTCTCATTGCCATTCAAGAGCTTCCTCTTGATGCTAAATTTACAGCTCTGTTCACAGAAAGAATGGATAAGATTTTTGACAGCCAGAACAGTTCGACCCCAAAAAATCAGGATGATAAGTTGCGGTATGCAATGATTGATGGGTCGGAACACCGTGCTTCCCTTGAGTCATGCATCAGTTGGATTGCCCAATGGCACTTGGTAGTCCTCGGGACAAGCAGCCGCGCACTGTTAAAGGTTGGCAGATTAGAATCAAAGCCTTGTTGTTGCTGTGGACTGGTTTAAAAGAGGACTTTGATTTCACTCATCTTTTCACACGTTGATTGCAGCAAGATCCCCTAGAAAACTTTTTTGGAATCATTTGTCAAAAACATGGCTGCAATGAGACACCAAATGTGTACGAATTCGTGGCGGCTCTAAAACATATTTGGATTGGCAAGCTCTTCAAGCTTTCTCAAGGAAACTGTGAGGTGACAACAATTGCTTTCCTCAACAACTTGGAGAGTGCATCTGCATTGTTGTCAACTATAGCAGCACACCAACCACAAGCCACAGCACGCAGCAGGCCTCTGATTCATCTGATGTGCAGGCATCTTCACAAGATGCGACCGACATGGTGTATGAAAATGTTGTGTACCATGTCGCTGGTACTCTTGTGAACAGTAGAAGAACTGATAGCTGGGCCAGTTGGTGATAATACTTGAACATGTTTAACACAGCGCAACGACGACGAGGACACAAGAGAAGAGGAGACAAACCACAGCGCTGACTCGCAACTGAATATTTTATTAGAAGACAAGAACGAAAAAAGCCTGCGCTGAAACCGCAGCACAGTTACAGCGAAAGCTGGAAGAGCGGCGTTTCAAGAGCCCGTTGTAAGCTCTCTTGGGGCTACAATACAAGTACACTAGAAAGGTACCCACTACGCCATAAATCAAATTTTCGTAAAGTTGGGAAGCACCTACTAAGCCATTATTCGTCATTCTGCGGAGAAGCGAGGCACCAGCTACACGTCTGTAAGGGATTATGTGCACTTTTGTTGACGCGACGACTGATGACGATGAAGAATTACGGCTCAGCCCTTTGTAATGGGTTGGAAGCTTTAAACGGCCCACCAGTTATGTAATTTGCACTGGGTGACGCCCGGTCGCTATTTCCCTCTGCCGTCATGCTGTATAACATACGCTGACGTGGGAGAGAGACGGGGGAGGGGTGCGAAGAACATTACTGAGACCCCGAGGAAATGGATCATGCGCTTATGGGCTTCCTCGGCAACCAATACAAGTGCACTTGCGAGGAACCCACTACACTATAAATCATTGTAATTTTTGAGAAGTAGGGCAGCAGGCACTGTGCCATTTTTCGTCATTCTACGGAGAGCCGTGCTATCTGATAAACGCATGCAAGGCATTATGCGCACTTTGTTGATGCTGTGCCTGATGACGACGAAGAATTATGGCAGAGACTTTTGTAATGGGTTGGAAGCAATCAACAACCTACTCGTTGCGCAATTCGCATTGTGTGACACCTGGTTATAGAATTCGCGTTGTGCGACGCTTGGTGCTTATTTTACTCTTCTACCACGCTATATTGCATATGCTAATGTGGTTCGTTCCCGACACTAAGCCTGTATAGGACCTTTTTGCAAAGCAGTTTCAACCACCGGCATGGCTCAGAGGTTGAATACTGGGCTCACACGCAGAGGGCCCAGGTTCGAACCTCGATCCATCCTGGAATTTTTTCTTATTTCGTTTTTTTTCTTATTTCGAGCAATACTGGTTACGGACACCGGCGGCGGCGGCGGCGGCGGACAACTACGGCGCCAAAAACGGCCGGTGAAATGATCTCATAACAGCTTTCGCTGTAAAAGGGGGGCACTTCAACCCTACACCCATGTGACACACAAAACCAATGAAACGGCAAGTCAGCTGACATCCTGAACAATAAAGAGCCTCACGCAGACCACGTGTACTCTCCAGCACCAGAGAAGTTAAGATATCGTGCTATCTAGAAACCTAACCTCGCTATCATGTAGGGCAATAGAAGGCACACTAATGCACTGTTCTCCCCTTTTTCTGATATTATAAGCTTCAATTATTTCTCGTGTAGTTTGATCTCGGTGTGTCAATAGCACTTCAGCCTCATGAAAGATGGGTGCGCAATGGCACTGCGCAACATGCTGGGACACATGTGAGTATACATTCCCTTGCAACGAACGCCTGTGTTCCATCAATCTAACGTTAATGCATCTACTCGTTTGGCCTATGTATACACGACCACATGAAAACGGCAAAAGATACACGATACCCTTCCTACACTGTACAAAAGGAGTCACGTGTTTGACCCCACAGCCATCTTTAACGACTCCTGACACGCGGTTCTTAAGTTGTCGTTCAACAATCCCACAAACCTTATTCAACTTATTAGGCGACGAAAAAACTACACTTACTCCAAAACGGCTGGCCACATTCTTCAAGTTGTGGGATAGTTTGTGTATGTACGGAATTACTGCTGAAGATTTCCTTTGCTCTGGACCTAAATTAGCTGTGATATTGTTTACGTTTTTCTTAACTCGCTTGGTCAATTTGTGAACAGTTTGCCGGATGATAGTGTCCGGAAAACCGGCGTCTGTTAGCCTCGTCACCTGTTCCGAGAAGCTGGCGCCCATCTGGTGAAAACAAGACCTAAACAGTGCAGAGCGCAAACATGAAAAAGCAATACCATTCTTAATAACTTTCGAATGGCCTGAATTAAAATTTAGGAGCGGTTTTGCTGAACGAGGGCTATACTTCCAACACACATGGTCACTGTGTACTTTTAATTGGATGTCTAAAAACTGTAGGCGGTTGTTTTGAGGTAACTCATGGGTGAACTCCAAGCCAAGACCACATTTTTGGAAAACATGGATGACGTCAGGTACTATTTGTTCAAAATTGGATGCCTGAACAAAGACAAGAAAATCGTCAACATATCTAATTATTTTGAACGCTAGGCCGTTGAGACACTCCTGAACAGAACTATCTACCCTTGCTAGAAAAATGTTACTTAACACAGGAGCAACTTGTGAGCCTATGCACACAGCCTATGCAGGAAAAAGCATAGGCAGCTGTAAATAAGAATTTTAAACAAACGGACAAAAAGTCTTCCAAAGTGAAGGAAAGGGCTATTGCTATTCTTCAGAAACATAATCTGGAACTTACAGTTGCATCGGTGAAGAAAGCGAAGGCGTTGCATTTAGATTTATTTTTTGCTGCAAAGACGCACAAACCAGGGATTCCGTTCCGAGCAATTATTACGGAAAGAGATACGTGGCAAAGTAGTGTATCGGCCTACCTGAAAAAGAATTTACAGGCGCTACAAATTAATGATCCCTTCGCAGTACGTAATTCTGATGAACTTGTGGAATTTTTGGATAGATCCAACCCTGGCTCGTGTAATGTTTTTAGTATTGATGTTTGTGACCTGTATTATAATATCCCGCATGATGAGCTGATGAAAAGTGTCAGACTATGTATAACGGAAGGTAATGACGAAGCGAGTTTCTGTAACACTGTAGGTATTTCTGTTAACAGTTTTCTGGAGATTCTTTCTTTCTACTTGAATTCAACATTTGTTGAATGGGGAGGTAGCCTTTACTTACAACGTTCTGGTGTGTGCATAGGCTCACAAGTTGCTCCTGTGTTAAGTAACATTTTTCTAGGAAGGGTAGATAGTTCTGTTCAGGAGTGTCTCAACGGCCTAGCGTTCAAAATAATTAGATATGTTGACGATTTTCTTGTCTTTGTTCAGGCATCCAATTTTGAACAAATAGTACCTGACGTCATCCATGTTTTCCAGAAATGTAGTCTTGGCTTGGAGTTCACCCATGAGTTACCTCAAAACAACCGCCTACAGTTTTTAGACATCCAATTAGAAGTACACAGTGACCATGTGTGTTGGAAGTATAGCCCTCGTTCAGCAAAACCGCTCCTAAATTTTAATTCAGGCCATTCGAAAGTTATTAAGAATGGTATTGCTTTTTCATGTTTGCGCTCTGCACTGTTTAGGTCTTGTTTTCACCAGATGGGCGCCAGCTTCTCGGAACAGGTGACGAGGCTAACAGACGCCGGTTTTCCGGACACTATCATCCGGCAAACTTCACAAATTGACCAAGCGAGTTAAGAAAAACGTAAACAATATCACAGCTAATTTAGGTCCAGAGCAAAGGAAATCTTCGGCAGTAATTCCGTACATACACAAACTATCCCACAACTTGAAGAATGTGGCCAGCCGTTTTGGAGTAAGTGTAGTTTTTCGTCGCCAATAAGTTGAATAAGGTTTGTGGGATTGTTGAACGACAACTTAAGAACCGCGTGTCAGGAGTCGTTAAAGATGGCTGTGGGGTCAAACACGTGACTCCTTTTGTACAGTGTAGGAAGGGTATCGTGTATCTTTTGCCGTTTTCATGTGGTCGTGTATACATAGGCCAAACGAGTAGATGCATTAACGTTAGATTGATGGAACACAGGCGTTCGTTGCAAGGGAATGTATACTCACATGTGTCCCAGCATGTTGCGCAGTGCCATTGCGCACCCATCTTTCATGAGGCTGAAGTGCTATCGACACACCGAGATCAAACTACACGAGAAATAATTGAAGCTTATAATATCAGAAAAAGGGGAGAACAGTGCATTAGTGTGCCTTCTATTGCCCTACATGATAGCGAGGTTAGGTTTCTAGATAGCACGATATCTTAACTTCTCTGGTGCTGGAGAGTACACGTGGTCTGCGTGAGGCTCTTTATTGTTCAGGATGTCAGCTGACTTGCCGTTTCATTGGTTTTGTGTGTCACATGGGTGTAGGGTTGAAGTGCCCCCCTTTTTTCGTTCTTGTCTTCTAATAAAATATTCAGTTGCGAGTCAGCGCTGTGGTTTGTCTCCTCTTGTCTTGTGTCCTCGTCGTCGTTGCGCTGTGTTAAACATGTTCAAGTCTTGTGAACAGCTTTCTTGAACTGAGGACTAGTGAGTGCATATGTGAGAGAACACTCCTTGAAGTGGATGGAGGCTCTCTCCACGGACGACACCAATTCTTTGCACTACTCAAGGAAAGTGGTGTACCCGAGAAACTCCTCGGTTCCATTGCAGTAACCTCTGAATCATGTCTGAATTACATAAAGGAATTAGATTCGGCCTTCAGACATGAAATCAACTATTGTGCACATTTTTCCAATGTGTGCAAAAATCTGGTGGAAAGGATGCCAATCCGGCAAGCTATTTTCTGTTCAGTTGGCTGCACTGAGAAATTTCTTAATATTCTGCCGCACAAGGCTACATTGGCACATTACATTTGTAAACAAAAACACACGAGAAACAAAGTCAAGGCACAGTGCTTCTGCCAGCAATAACGTAAAGTAGCAGGCTAAATTTATCCTGTGCCTTTCTAGAACATGATTATGTAAATTGGATTTATAGTGCAGCCTTCTGCACCCATTTCCTATCCATTTTTTAGATGTGTTGCACTATTTCTTTTTTTATGTGTATATGTACGTATTTTTATGTATATATGTATATTTTATGTAGGTATATATTTATTTATGTGTATTTATAATTCTGCTGTGGTTGTATGTAATGCATTGACTACTTTTGCTCCTGCTGCGTTACTTTTGTATTGTACAAGTTTAACCGACTAACTTTTTTTTTTGAAGCCTTGTGTGCCCCTATCAGCATGAGTATTACAACCAGAGGTTCTGGATTGCTTTAGTATTGGGAAATGCCAACACTTCCCAAAATACACTGGAAAACCCTGCTCGTTCTGCTTTCTTTCTGTTTGCTTTACATGGTTTGGAAGGCAATCAAACATCCAGCCTCCCAAAAAATGCCAAAATTTATATAATACTGACGACTCGTTTTACACTGAAGCAGTCTTTACAAACAGTAACAGTGTGATTAATTCACAATGAACGTTGCAAAAATAGGTTGATTAATAAAAAATGTGGAGGTTTTATGTCCAAAAACCATGATACGAATATTGTCACGTGGTCGTGACGTCGACGAAGACAGCAGTCGGCGTTTGCAGGATGAAACTGTTTATTTGGCCGAACTTGTGGCCGGAAAATGAGAACTAGAACTACAGCAATACACGCTGTACAATGATAGCGGCGAACAGGGCGTCGTCCGTCGATCAACTGACAAGCGGTCAAGTGCGTCGCTTTTTATACAGGTGCTATGGAACTTTCCAGCGATATCGCTGGTGGCGGCGTTATCTCTCGATAAAGCTGGAACATTCGCGTGCGGCGCGAAATCTTAACAAAACGATCTACTACAATCGAGAAGTCTCTCGAACACTGCTTCGCGGGCAGCGTCGAGCGTTGATAATCGCCCTTGCTGGTCAAACCCAAAAAAACATCAAAATAGGACAAAAAGTGGGCGTGGCAATATGAGGCATGCAGTAGTGGAGCACTTCAGATATTTTGAGCACCTGGCGTTTTTTTAACGTGCACCTAAATCTAGGCAGATGGGCCTCAAGCATATTGCATCCATTGATATGCAGCCGGGATTCAATCCCACTACGTTCGGGCCAGCACTTGAGCACCGTAACCACTAGACCACTGCGACGGGCCACGAAGGTTGAAGCATGCATGAATTCAGGTGCTCACCAAGTCCAAAAGATTTTCAGCACCCAGGGGCTCTGTCACTTTTCAATTACAAACCTCTGGTCATGACTGTTGTGCCACTGCAAAGAACTGATGGTGTCAGCTATTCACAGGCATAAAAGATACATTGATGAAGTGCTCAGCTCTGTGAGGATTCCAGAGGGGTTTGTGCAGAAGCTGCGACTCGGTTGACATGCATGTTAGTTTGAAATAGAAGCATGCATCCATACTCACTGAAACTATTCACAACGTACTGTTTGTGTAGAGCAACTGTGTTTCTTGTTTAACTAAACTCTGCAAACTCCGACATTCCACTTCCTGAACCAACGAATGACAAGTGATGCAGTTCTAGTTAGTGACACATTATGATGAAACTGTGCAGCGTTCCCCATCTGCAATTTAAGTACTGCTCAGAAAATCTTCTGACATTGTGATGGATCCAACATGATACCTGGTAGAAAAATAATAGGGAAGCTGCGTTCAACTTTGCACTTTACTCTACTTATTTCTTTGATAAGATGCTTATCTTCGTGTATATTTCATGTTACCTTGAGTATTTCGCACAACTTCGAACTTGACTAATGACCTGTGATCATTCCTGTTATGCACCAGTCACAACCACAATGTTTCCACAAATTTCAAAGGTCACCTCTGCAACTGAGTCTAGACCATTCTTTGTTGCGTTCTTCTCCCTTTATTACTTGAAAATTAAAGCATGCTGTGTCCTGTTCACATCACGTGAGCTTGCCTACAACACATTTACCTGGAGGAAAACATGATCAGGGATAGCTGAGCCAAATGGTAGATTTGTCTCACTGCTTTTACAAAATAATATGCTGTAGCACTGCAGCATATTATGACATTGATCTACTTATGCTCCATGGGTTCGTCTACATGAGCCAAAGGCTATGACTGTTAGGTGCACTTTCTGTGTACATATATGCGAAAGTATGTGTGTGTGTGTATGTGCAAAAGGGAGGACACAACGCAGGGCAATAAAAAAAAAAGTACAGGAAAGGGTGTTTTTCCTATACCCCTTGTTTTCTTCAGCTTGCGTTGCGTCATTATCTTTTGCACAGTATGCACCAACCATTCGAACAACTTTTGTTATAATATATTTCAATGCGCGGGATTGTTTCGCTTCATGCTGCTAGTCATAATCTGTACAACTCGTATGTGTACACTTAGGCGTTAGTGTTGCCATGACGACGCATACCGTGTGCGCCGCCATTCTGCCGTTTGAGTCTCTGAATCCCAGCCGCCAGGATAATAACTGAAGGGGCGTTTGGCGCTGCCAGCGCTGACGTCATGAATTAAGGCGTCCTATGGGAGGTATGCGGAGTAACCTCCCCCTGCTGTAGTCGTCATACGGCTGGTACGTGCGGCTGTTTACCAATATGGCCGCCGCAGTAGGACCGCAGCAATGGTGACGTCACGTGCAAGCCATGTATAGTCTGTGACCGTGGCGCAAACCCGAACGGCCTTTCACAATGCCGATGTGGAAGTCAGACCTGCTCGCAATTACTTTCGCGAATGTGTGTCTCGTTTTGTCGAAATGCAGAAAGTGCAGATGGATGTACCGGAGTGGGTTCCCAGAGCGGAGTCGTTGTTACACATGCCAAAGTTTTGACATGTAGTCAGCTAACAGCTGATGGTGTATCATTGTACTGTTCCCTGGTTTACGATTATCGTGTGAAAATACTTGTGTGAGGCAATAAAGAAAAAGAAAAGACTGTGGCGCAGTGGATAGCGTGCCCTGCGTCTGACGTTGCGGACCGAGTGGCCGTGGGTTCGATGCCCGTTGACGGAACTTTTTTTTTGCCATCTGATCGTGTAAATTTTTTCAACGTCATTTCCCTGACGGAAATGCGTCACTGACGTCTTGGTGGACCCCGGCATAAAATACTTTCGTGTTAAAAAAGAAGAAAAAAAGGGGGGGGGGGACAACGGGAGGAAACGAGTCCGTCCGCATCACTTGGGTAGAGGGTCCTTTCAGTCGTCACAGCGGTATCCTTGGCAGTGCGAGAGAAGTTCGCGCACAGAAAGACACATACAAATCCTCTCAATAACATGCATTCATTGCTCTTATGTCATGTTATGTGCTCTTTCTGATTCTTTATCCTCGCAAACTACAGATTCACCGCAAATATTTCATAGAAGTCACCGTTTTTCACGCCAACAATACACGCAAGTTTCGACACATCATGTAAAGATCAGGGAAGGGGGAGAGGAAGGGACAAAGGTGGGACAAAAACGGAGGGAAGGGGAAAAGGGGGGGAGGAGGGAGGGGGGCGAGCAGGTGCAGACGACACTGCCTCTGCTCGGGCATCTAAATGTTCTTTTCTTTTCCCTAAGTGAGCAGGACAAACTCATGGCGCAGCCAAGCAGAGGGCAACGTCAAAAAAAAAGAAGCTGTGGAGGAGCAGGTGAAAAGGAAACAAGGAAGAAATATGTCAGTCAAGAGCGCAAAGAAAATCTGTAACCCATATAAGCAAATAGATCCTCGCTGTCTGAGTCCGTTCTCATGGCTGGGGTAACGCTATATGGTAGGATTCCATTTTATTGCGATAGCAATTATATGAACAGTCTCGGCTGAATTTTGCCGTCGCCGTCGTCATGCACCGTATATGTATAAGTATGTATATATATGTAAACGCCCCAAAGAAAAATAATTCAGTAAAAATTTATCCGAAGCGCGGAATCGAACCAGGGACCTCTTGCTCCGCAGCGAGTGGCGCTGACCACTACGCCACGAAACGCAGATCCTCCACGTGGCTAACGGCGAGCGTTATATACACACCCTTTACCGCTGAACGGACTCAGAGACGGCAGCCGCTTATAAGCGATTTTCTTTTTTTTCTTTTTTTTTCTAGAACGAAAACGTTTGTTGGCGCAAGCCCTATTCATTTTCTTTCAATTGGTTTACGCCTGTTATACCTCGGTGGCACGGACAAAGGCGCTTTATTTTATGTTCTTTTCTAAAAGCCTCACCATAAGTTTAGTCGTCAGTCAGTGCGCTTCGATACTAATAACACGAACGAAGAAGACAAGGCGGCGGAGCGGAGGGCTCGCAAGGCAGCAGCAGTGCGGGCTCGCCGCCAAGACCCCGCGGTGAGAGCTCGCGATGCCGCAGAGAGACATCTGCGTCGTGCGGACCCCGAGATACAAGCCCGCGAAGCCGAAGCAGCGCGGAAGCGGCGACAAGGGAACCTCGAAGAAGTACGGGCGCTGGATGCAGCGGCCAAGCGCCGAAAGCGGTCGCTACGTGAAGTTGGTGGCGCTGACGCGCGCTTCAAGCGCGATTTCCTCGACCACACGTCCGGCCACAGCTGCAAAGTCTGCGACGGCTTGTGGTTTGACAACAACCTGACCACAATCGCTACTATAACAGCGTGTCACGTCTTTATATGACAGTAGAGGAATTGTACGGAGCATTCACAGTTTACTCGAATGTTTTTTTCAGGATTTAAGGGACAAATTGTTGTCCCCACCAACTGTAAGCTGAGAACACAATCCACAGAACGGTTCACCAACCGCTCACGCAGCCGTTCAAACCTTTTAACTGCATAAATACCATCGTAGACGACCTACTCAAACGCACTAGGATCCCCTCAAACTTTTTTCAAATTGCTCACCAATCTCCACAGCGGCCGAAAATGGCGTCGGAAAGAGTTACGGAAAACGATCAATAGCTTATGCCTTTTAAACCAGTATGCCACCTGACATTTTTACGCTGGCTATCTGCCTACAACCAAGACATGTAAAATGACATTTCAGGGCATGCTGTGGACCACTGACACCAGCTTAGGAGTTTCGCCGGTAACCGTAAAGGCCAGTTCAAATACTCATTCAAATACACATAGGAATTCAAATACTCATAGCAGTTTAAGGGACCCCTAACAACAAAATTTAAACCTCGAGATGGTTGTGTTGCTTGATCGTTCTGTATTCGCCTGGTGCGCCACCGATGGCGGCGCTGCGAACGCCGCTTCTGTGACACAAAGGCGGGGATTCGGCTTTTGTCTTCTGCTAGGCTCTGGCTAGAACAGCAGCATTTCCGTCATAGTTCGCTCGCGTCACACGGCGTTCCTCGACTGCTAGCGGTATTTTCTTCTACTGATAGTTCTTTAGATGGCTGCTAGCATTACAGGAGGTTAAGAAACCTTAACATTTAACGCGTCTTCTATATACCCACAGCCATCGCGGTCAGGATGCCTCCGAGTTCGTAGCGTACCTTACTGGTATGCGTGGCGTTGAAATAGCTTACGTGAAAACGCGAACGTCCCGCCAAGAGAACAGTTTATATCTACGCAGGAATGGCGAGACATCGGTCATTTAAATGTGAGAGCATTAAGAAAAACCGACATCCGTAGCATTAACCCGGTGAATGCAAAGAATAAAAATTAGGATCGAAGCAGTAATCGAACCCAAGAATTCTGCGTGGAGTTCAGGTATTCTACCTCAGAGCCACGCCAGGTCTAGAAACTGCTTTGGAAAACACCCAATGCGTGCGAAATGTCGGTTCAACGTCAGTTGTGGTTATGGTGCTGGCTATCTAATTTTATGTACATATGTTCTCCTACGACACAGGCGTCAATTGTGGTTCCAGTCCTGGCTCCGCTTTTATAGCAGTCTAAAAAACATTATATTTGTATTTCTACGATTCAGAAAGCTATAATCAAGCGTCGCGTGACCCCGGAAGAATACGCAAACGAAAGTTACGTATGATATTCACATCATCGTACTGTAAAGGGCACATCGTTTCGATAATCGTGATGTATGTGTTCTAACGTGAGTGCTGATCAGACCATAAGTTACCCTTTAAGTGTCAGTGTTGTTGACTCGCCTAGTAAGCCCACGATGTGCCCACGACTATTACACTTACAAAAAAAAACACGCCGATCCACCTCGTAACGCTTGGCTCAAAGCGAAGAAATGCAGCATAGAACCACTCGCTGACTGCTTCGCATAAAACCGATTTTCACAAGGCCTGGGATCTGCCGATTTTTTTTCGTTATCATGAAAACGGCACGACGGAAAAACTGATAGCATATGAACAGTATTTTTCTTCTCTTTCCGTCACGCCGTTTCCATAATAATGAATCCCTATCAACTCACCCCATTGTCAGTCCTACTTTCGCTACTTTTCTCTCAAAGTCTCCTGGTTCCAGAAGTTATTGGACATGGAGACTTTACACGGTGAAGGCACGTGGCGAGCGTGAACTTGGCACGTTTTCATGGGCACTACGAGGCATAATTTCTCTTTGTTTCACAAAGCAGCCTTCACTCAAGACGCTCATGCTGCTACGTGTGTGCATCCTAGTTAAACATTTACGACGACAAAGTTTTATTCCCCCGAGTATTCAGTATATAATAATCTCGCATTACAGAACTGCCACAATGCTACGTACTACTCTGTGCTAGACCTGTGCGCCGTCGCGCCACGCCGCCGCCGCGCAATAATTGCGGCGCGCCACCGTTTGCCTATTCATTTATTCCGAACGGGGATTCTGGACATAAAATACACCCCTTCATCGGGGGCGCTCAATTCAATGTATCCATGAAATGGACTGTCCATTTCAGCCGTCGCTGATTGGCTGGAGCTCGGCGAGCAGCGCGTTTTATGCCCAGTTCTTCTGCAACCTCATTTTGACGCCACGAAACTTTCCCAACTCTCGACACAAATGAGAGGAACGGAATGCGCTTCAACCATTAGGGAAGAAAATCCAGGAGAAAGCGCGCCCGGCGTCTACAAGCCTACCTCATCTGAAGCCGCTACCTCCTCGGGTTCGTGTCGCAATGCCCATCATGTTCCAGTTTCATTTCCTTTCTTGGTGGGCTCACGGGGAGAAAAAGTGAAAATTGAAGTGCGCACGCGCCTAGCGTTCACAAGCCGACCTCCTCCGACGCCGCTCCCCCTTCGTGCTCCATGCTCTGGCTTCAGCGCAACGAACGCAGCCTCCAGACATCTGCTTTTTAGCGCACATCTCGGAGGCCGTGCATGAACTCTAATCGCGTTAGCTCTCGAATTAGGTTTAAAGCGGCCGCCGTCTAACGCACCTGTGAAGGTCGGTACGCATTCCCTGCATCGTTCTCAAACATCTGAGACTCATTTATGTCCAAGTTTAGACTTGGCAGGTTCCTGTTACTGTACATTTCGTTCACTTTCTTCTTACTGTGCTGGCGGGGTTCGGTGCGTCGACGTGGTCAACAGCGCGGCGACATCACGGCTCGCCGCTTTTTCGAGTAACCGAATGCGCTCTGCCGAAATGAACACAGTGTTGCCAGGTTTGGCTATATATAGACGAATTTGGCTGCAGGAAGAAATGTTTGGGGTCGATCGACTTGGGCGAGGTGGCTGCGTGGCTACATTTTGGCTACTGAAAATCTGCTACTTGGCTTTGTTTGGGCTATAAGTGGCGCCATCATGGTGAACGCTTCAGATGTGACTCTGGCCGAGCTGAAACAAATCTCTTCACATTTGGCCTTGAAGGGGGCGAAAGCGGCAAAATTCGCCAGAAATCAGCACGCTTCGTCGCCTACAAGCGGACGGAAAACCGGGCTACGAGCACCATCAATCTATGACCGGTTTTTTTGCTTAACGGCGATAGCGTAACGCTTTTCCATCTCTCCGGAAGCCGTACTTTGGCTGTACTAGCATCTGAGCCACGTGATGTCGGGTCGATATTTCAGACTGGCGGCCAAGGAGTTGTATGAGTACTTGCCTAGGTAGAAGACGAGCCTTCGTGCATCGGAACGTCCTGCAATTTCGCCGATTCCCTAGCCGTCAAGCCTGTTTTTAAGTAGGTTGCAGGCGCAACGCGGGTAGTGGTGTATAGTATGGTGTAGAACCTACTCAAGCCCGAGCGAGTATACGTTGCAAATAATTACGAGTCATGCAACCTCCTATGGTCATGACTAAAGAGCTCACGCGTTTTACCCAATATTAGATTTCCACGCGTGTGCTCACTGCTCGTGCTTTGTGTGACATCTGTGTTGTCTCAATCAAGTTTGCCCAAAAGAGTTTAATTCTTTATATACCTCTTTACCCGCAGCAGTGTCTATTGGTTATGATGTTCGACTGCTGACCCGAAGCTCGCGGGATCAAACACGACCGTGGTGGCCGTATTTCCATGAAGTCCAAATGCTATAGAGGCCAGTGTGCTTTGCTTAGGTGCACGTTAATGAACCCCAGGTGGTCGTAATTTCCAGAGAGCTCCGCTACGGCGTCTCTCATAATCATGTCGTCGTTTTGGGGCGCAATACTTTGACAATTAATATAATCAGCAACTTCCGCTGCTCTAAATTTCAGTGCCGCAACAAAGTTACATTATACAGGTTCAAGTGGGCTTTTTGTTTATTTGGCAGCGCTAAACTAAACTTAGGCGCATTAACTGAATTTTCACAGGGCAGGCGGCAAAGGCTGGTGGCTCTGATCAGAAGAATGCGTCTAGGAAAGCACAAAATATATACATTGACCCTGCTTTGCTTCATGTGTAAAATACTTGCAGAGTTGCAGATCCTTTAGAGGACCTCGCATTGGAAAATCATTTTCAAA
>NC_051177.1:125641828-125710647 GCF_013339695.2 Rhipicephalus sanguineus | reverse complement strand
GAGCCCTACAACAGTAGAAATCTCGAGATGTTTGCGTGACTCGATTGTTCTGTATAGCTGGACACTTTTGAGCGATTGGAAACGGCGAACGTTGCCTTTAAGATATTTCAATTTCGTTTTAATGCAAGCGTGAGTGCTCATATGAGTTGGCAGCACCTCGGGACATCGCCACTGGTGTGATGTAGGTTGGGACCCCTTGCTGGCCCTACCCGTGTTATGTACCACGAGTAAAGCGAGTACTGTCGACGCCACACAGGACTTGCGGGTCGCCATCACTGGTACCATAGGAGGGCTATTGTTCCTCGCCACTCCCGCTCTGTTGTCCGGCTGCTGTCAAGGTGATTGTGGCTATTTACGCCATGAATGCTTTTCTTTTTCATGAGGGGACACGCTTTTGAGCCGCCGCGAGCGGGGCCCTATTTGAAAACTGCGTTTTCAACGTCGCGAAAGCTCGGCGCACGTGATCTAAGGCGCTCCCCCGAGGTGGGGCGATAGTTTCTGCGGAAGAGCTGTGCAAGCAATAGTGCCACGCAAGACTGCCGAGCACAATGACAAGCAGCTGTAAGCCTTAACTGAAGACAGGCGAAATGGTTCCCGGTGGTTGTGGACATATGTGTCATCGCTCGACAGGAGGGCAGCCAGGCCGTGGATTCGGAACGAGGAGACGGATCTGCCCGTCTGTGATCTTTCGGAACATCTTACCGAACATATGCATCGTCTGTACCAACCCGCACAGTCTTTATGCCTACCCGCAGAGGAGAATGAAGTATAAATCCACCGCCCGGAAGACGAGATCATGAAATGGCAAGTGACACGAAGGGTGGTGGACATGGCAATCGCACGCATTGATGCCCAGACGGCAAAAGGACTCGATGGCATACCTGACGGCGTAGGCGTGCGCACGGGGGGTGTAGGGGAGGTGGGGGGGGGGGCATCCCTCCTAGTCACTTAAGAGGGGGGGGGGACAATGTCTGCACCGTACTTTGACTTAATAAGGGGGAGGGGCTGCGATGAACCTGCATCCCCCTGAAGGGGTACCCTGCGCACGCCTATGCCTGTCGGCAGTATATTAACTCTATGCCTGCCGGTATTGTAAAAGACTTGAGGGATACTGCCCGAAATCACCTTGCCGACATCTTCTCTGGAATCGTGGCGGGTGACACAGTCACTACAGCCTGGCGTACAGGAAAGGTGTGCCTGGTGCGAAAGAAAGGTGGAGATGCTGGGCTTCTACGAGACTACAGGCCTTTGACTGGTTGCAAGCGTCCTATACCGCGTCTTTGCACAGGTTTTGAAGGCCTGGATGAGTGGGTGGGCAGAGAACAACGACGTGCCCACGGACTTGCAGGACGAGTTCCGAGCTGACCGGCGCCTTCGTTCTGATGCAAACCACAGCGATGGCTTACGAGGAGTCCAGAAACCTGCATGGTTGTTTTAACGTAACTAAGGCATATGACAGCGTGCCACATGGATCTCTGCTCCAGCGGATGGCAGATGCCGGATTGTCAGAGGTGTGGGTCGGCCTAATGCGACGGTTGAACGATTCTGTTATAGAGTGCTTTGATGGAGCCCAGTCCAGACCAGTAATGGTAACACAGAGGACTTAAGCAGCTGCCCTCTCTCATACCTGCTATACATGATTTATGTTTCCGGGCTGGGTGGAACATACATGCTACTATAGCTGCCGGTATCGGCTTGTCATTCACTCACCTGTACGATGGAACGTCCGTGACTTGGAGGCTGCCGGGTTTAGATTATACTGACGACCTGGTCCTGCTAGCCGAAAGCCCAACGGACCTGCAACAACTAACCCTAGCCGCGACCCATTTCTACCACCTGGACCTTGCCTTCGATGCAAAGAAATCTGCTGCGTTACAGCTGTTATGCTCCCACTCTACTGCCGACATATACCTGCCAGGAGGAGATCAGATACAGTGGGCCACTGAATACCCCTAACCGGCACACAAACGCAGTGGTGCGGGCGCCTGGGCAGCCTGAAAAGAAAGTTTGGCCTCTCTGCGAAACCCGTGGTTGAGGACAAGATGTTCAAGTCGACCCATGCCATCAAATCGCAGGTGTGTGAGGAGACGGAGCAGAGGCGGTGTACAGTGGAAGATAAATTCACAGTGCTCGCATATCGCACTCCCAAGGCCTACATCGGCATGGAACCCCTTTATGATAACAGCGGTGGCTGTGCACTTCTTTTCGAGGCACGTACATATCTGAAGTGGCGTATGACCTTGATCGCAAGTAGTGGGGGGGGGGGGGGGGGTTGCGCCAAGCTTCTTCTCTCACTTCATCGGCCGCATATATATATATATATATATATATATATATTGTTACGAATATATTTAACTTGTTTACAGTATGGAATAGTCCAGCAGTCAAGATGGCGGTTGTGTATCTTCAGAACACCGACACGTCGTCTGCCTCCTCTTCGCACACCTCCCCACAGTCATAGCTGCAACCCCGCTACATCGACCTCCGGCGGCGAAAGCGCCGACTCGGCGCTTGTTAGCAGGTGGTGGACGAAAGGTACGGCTTCAGGCGAGCGACGTGGACGACGTTGGAAGACGTAGAGGGCGCCGTATGGTCCAGAGGGGCGATGTCATAGGTGACCTCAGTCACCTGGCGTAGCACACGGTAAGGGCCGGAGTACTTGGGCAGAAGTTTTTCGGCCAGGCCAACATGCCGAGACGGAGACCACAGCAGAACGAGGTCACCCGGATTGAAGCGAACGTTCCGGTGGCAACTGTCGTATGTATGTTTCTGGCGGAGTTGCGAGTCCGAAAGGCGTCGATGGGCGATCTGACGGGCCTTTTCGGCTGTGCTAATAGCGTGGCGAGCATATTCGGTGGACAGGTGGGCAGGGGTGGGTACGAGCGTGTCGAACGGCAAGGTCGGTTCTCTTCCATACAAAAGGTAAAAGGGAGAATATCCAGCAGTGTCGTGGCGCGAGCTGTTGTACGCATAAGTGACAAAGGGTAGCGCAACGTCCCAGTCGCGATGATCAGTCGAGACATACATGGCGAGCATGTCAGTGAGCGTGCGATTCAAACGTTCTGTGAGTCCGTTCGTTTGGGGATGATAGGCCGTCGTAAGCTTGTGCTTGGTTGCACAAGACCGAAGTAGGTCCTCGATTACCTTGGATAAAAAGTAACGACCTCGGTCCGTGATAAGTTGACGAGGAGCGCCGTGATGTAAGATGACGTCTTGTATCAAAAACTCGGCGACGTCTGTAGCGCAGCTGCTCGGGAGAGGTCTCGTAATGGCAAAACGGGTCGAATAATCCGTAGCGACGGCGACCCATCCGTTACCGTTGTTAGAAAGTGGGAAAGGTCCCAAAAGGTCGAGGCCGACAAGAAAAAAAGGCTCAGCAGGTACGTCGATAGGTTGAAGGAGCCCGGCGGGGTGCACAGCTGGCCTTTTCCGGCGTTGGCACGACTCGCAAGAAGCGACATAACGATGTACGGAACGGTAGAGGCCGGGCCAGAAAAAGCGTCGGCGGACACGGTCGTACGTTCTGGCAACACCAAGATGGCCGGCCGTTGGTACATCATGTAGTTGCTGAAGTACGGTCGAGCGGAGATGAGTGGGTACTACAACTAGTAGTTCCTGTCCCACTGGGCGCATGTTCCGGCGGTATAAAATGCCGTTGATGATGACGAACATGCGAAGCGAACTGTCCGTCGAGTCAGTATTCAGGCGGGTGATTAGATCTCGTAGGGACGCGTCACGCTGTTGCTCGTCACCGATGTTGCCGAAAGCGGAGAGCGAGGAAATACAGATGGACGTGTCATCCGTTACGAGGTCTGGATCGTCGACGGGGTACCGAGAAAGGCAGTCGGCGTCTTGGTGTAGACGGCCGGACTTGTAGACCACTGTGTACGTGAATTCCTGGAGGCGTAGAGCCCAACGAGCTAGACGCCCTGTTGGATCTTTGAGTGCTGAAAGCCAGCATAGAGCGTGGTGGTCTGTGGTAACGGTGAAAGGTCGACCATATAAATAGGGGCGGAATTTACCAACTGCCCATACAAGCGCCAGGCACTCGCGCTCAGTAATAGAGTAATTGCGTTCGGCAGGAGAAAGGAGCCGGCTGGCATACGCAAGAACTCTATCATGACCGGATTGACGCTGGGCTAACACAGCGCCAATGCCGTAACCACTAGCGTCGGTGCGCACCTCGGTTGGAGCGGACGCGTCGAAGTGGGCGAGGATCGGCGGTGTGGTGAGCAGCGTAATGAGGCGGGAAAAAGCACTGGCTTGGTCAGGACCCCACCAAAATGGCACATCCTTCTTGAGAAGGTCAGTGAGGGGGCGGGCAATATCTGCGAAGTTTCTGACGAAGCGTCGGAAATATGAGCATAGGCCCACAAAACTTCGAACGTCTTTGGCACAAGTTGGTACGGGAAAATCGAGAACAGCGCGAACTTTGTCGGGATCGGGTCGGATGCCAGATGAGTCGACGAGATGCCCCAGAATAGCAACTTGGCGATGGCCAAAGTGGCACTTCGATGAATTAAGTTGTAGCCCAGCCGCACGAAACACGGAAAGAATAGACGAAAGTCGGTCGAGGTGAGACTCAAAGGAGGGAGCAAATACAATGACGTCGTCCAGGTAACAAAGGCAGATAGACCATTTAAAGCTGCGCAAAAGCGTGTCCATCATCCGCTCGAACGTGGCCGGCGCATTGCACAAACCGAACGGCATGACTCTGAATTGGTAGAGACCGTCAGGCGTTACAAAGGCGGTCTTCTCACGGTCGAGGTCGTCTACGGCGATTTGCCAGTAACCAGAGCGTAGGTCTATCGAAGAAAAATAGGTAGCACCATGAAGGCAGTCCAAGGCGTCATCGATACGAGGAAGCGGGTAGACATCCTTTTTGGTGATCTTGTTTAAATGCCGATAATCCACGCAGAAACGCCAGGTGTTGTCTTTCTTTTTAACTAAGACTACAGGGGAAGCCCACGGACTCGAAGAAGGCTCAATAATGCCTTTTGTGAGCATCTTATCGACCTCCTGTTGAATAACTTGGCGCTCTGATGGTGAAACTCGGTAAGGACGCCTGTGAATTGAAGCTGCATCACCGGTATCTATGCGGTGCTTGACTTGCGAGGTTTGACCTAAGGGCCTACCTTCAAAGTCAAATATGTTAGAGTAGGTCGTAAGGAGATCACTGAGGTCTCTAACTTGAGAGGGCAAAAGGTCTAAGGCAATCATCTTGGTTATGTTGTTGTGCAGTGTAGAAGAGGGGACTGCGTCGACTCTGTGCGGGTTTGGAGAGACGACAGCGGGCAGTTCGGGTGACACCGATGAGATCTGGCACTCGTACGACGGTGACAGAGTAGCGAGAGCAATGCCTTGTGGTAGGACTTGAGGGCTCAATCCGAAGTTCAGAAGAGGAAGGCACGTCTTGTTCGCTGTAATAGTTACAACTGTGTACGGAGAGGAGACGTTGCGGGCCAGTAGAACACTGGGAGAGGGAGAGACCACGTAATCCCCATCCGGTACACTGGGATATGGTTCAACAGCGACGCAAGTTAGGGCTTGTGGTGGCAGACGAACAGCCTCAGCACACGAAAGTTTCATCTGAACCACCTCCGACACGTCGGCGGACGCAGGCAAATCAAGTTGTACAACACCGGCCGAGCAGTCAATGACAGCAGAGTGGTCAGACAAGAAATCGAGTCCGAGGATGACATCATGAGGATAATGAGCGAGAACATGAAACATAACGGACGTCTGACGGTCGGAGAACCTCACACGTGCCGTGCACATTCCGAGTACAGCCGGAGTTCCTCCACTAGCGACACGTACAAATAGGGACTCGGGCGGCGTAAGGACCTTATTTAATCGTGCACGGAGATCAGAGCTCATAATAGAAATATGTGCGCCGGTATCAATGAGGGCAGTCACAGGCACGCCATCCACTTCCACAGCAAGCAGGTTCTGGTCCGTAGTGAGGGTCAGCAGAGGGTTTTCAGGTCGGGGGTCGAATGCAGCATCACCTCCGGGAGCTGCATTGCTCAGTTTTCCGAGTATGGGCGTCCAGTAGGGCGAGGCGACGAATGGCGACGGGGCTGAGGTGACCGGGAGCGACGATCGTGTGGGGACGGCGAATGGCTGGAGCGTCGGACCGATGTCGTCGGAGCCTCATCGTATGGTGCACCGTCACGAGCGGGAAAATGCAGGGGTCGGTGGTTGTCGTCACGTCGATAGCCAGCAAACGAGCGAGATGGAAAGGTGCGAGAACGACAGTAGCGGGAAATATGTCCTACACCGTGGCAACGAAAGCAGATCGGCTTGTCGTCCTGCGTTCTCCACTGGGCAGTGTCACGGTGCACGAGGAGGCGCTATGGAACTGACACGAGGTTCTGTCAACGAACATACCGGGTGCAGTCCGACATTTGCAAGCTCCTCCCTCACAACCTGCTGGATCAACGAGATCGTTGGTCGAGGATCATCAGATGGCCGCGTCAGGAAAGATGATGGCGACGCCGCCTCGATTTCTCGGCGCACGATGCGAACTACGCTCTCGTTGGTAGGCGGTTGACCGCATGGCGGCTGAAGGTCCTCGCAGGATGATGTAGCGGCCGTGTTCGGAAGTCGCATGAAATGCTGGGCAATGCGGCGACTCTTCAGCTCTTCGAACCGGCGGCACTCTTTGATGATGTCGTCCACGGTTGAGCAGTCTTTAGACACAAGTAAATTAAAAGCGTCATCCGCAATTCCCTTGAGCAAATGGCTTACTTTGTCGCCTTCTGACATGTTGGCGTCGACACGACGGCAAAGGGCCAGGACGTCAAGGATGTAGGAGACGTATGATTCGGTGGAAGTTTGTACCCGACAGGAGAGTTCTTTAGAAGCGGCCCGCTGGCGTCCGACGGCTCTACCAAATAGGTCGCGAAGCTTCTGTTTACAGGCATCCCAACTTGTTAAGTCAGCTTCATGGGCCTGAAACCACGCGCCTGCTGTTCCGCAGAGATAGAAGTCAACGTTGGCGAGCATCATTGTAGGGTCCCACCTGTAGACCGCGGCAAACCGCTCGTACTTCGCAATCCAGTCATCGACGTCAACGTGGTCGGTGCCGCAGAAGTTACCGGGATCGCGCGGTTGAGTCAATACGACCGGCTGTACCGGCTGTACCGGTTGTACCGGAGTCACGGTCGAAGCGGCAGCAGCAGAGTTGCTTTCTGTTGACATATTGAGGCCGTCCAGGACACGTCCGCTGCGGAGTTCCGTCTTTCGTAGTACCCAGCACCACCACCAAAATGTTACGAATATATTTAACTTGTTTACAGTATGGAATAGTCCAGCAGTCAAGATGCGGTTGTGTATCTTCTGAACACCGACACGTCGTCTGCCTCCTCTTCGCACACCTCCCCACAGTCATAGCTGCAACCCCGCTACAATATATACAGAGAGAGAGAGTAAAGAAATGAGCCAGAGACAGCCCCCTTGCTGCGGGGCGGCTGTTGTTCTATTCTGGATCTTCTTCCTCCGCTGCTTCGTGCTAATACAGCCGAGAGCCACCCCGTCTTCCTTACACTCTGCAACGATATATATATATATATATATATATATATATATATATTGCCACGTACGTTTCTTATCATTACTTTTGCTGTATTCGGTTTTTCGCCCACAAAGGCTGTCAGCAACGCTCAGCGCAAACTGCGCCTCATTGTTCGAGAAGCTTCGCGGTTATTGTAGATCACTTTGTTAAGATTGCGCGCAAGACGTGAACACTCGAGCTTATTCTAGAGATTGCGCAACAACCACCGATATCGCTAGAAAGTTCGATAGCGTCTGTACAAAAGCCGACGCGCTTGACCGCTTGTCAGTTGATCGACGGTGACGCTCTGTCCGCCGCTATCAGTGTATTGCTGTAGCTTTCAGTTTCTCGGCCACAAGTTCGGCCTAATAAAGAGTTTCATCTCGACTTGCCGACTGCTGCCTTCGTCGACGTCACGACCCCGTGACATCTGGTGGAGGTGCTGCTTCCTTGATGTTCCGGACACCTACGAAGAGCCGGGAACCAAGCCCGCAGCGTGAAGAAGACGTCGAAGACCTCGTGCAACAGCGAGCTAGCCGCAGGCTACAAGGCTTGCAACCCGAATACGGTCTCCTACAGGACAAGCCAAGAGCCACAGCGACGAATACAACGGGCACGATGACAGCCGTAGCGTCCCCTGCAGCTGTCGTGATGCAGCCGCCCAGAAAGCCGCCCACCTTCCATGGATCACCAAGCGACGACCCTGAAACCTGGCTCGAGACGTTTGAAAGGCTCTCAACTTTCAACAACTGGGACTCCGAGGACAAGCTGCGCCACGTCTACCTTTACCTTGAAGGCGCAGCAAGGACCTGGTTCGAGAATCGGGAGTCCACTCTTCGAACCTGGGACGTCTTTCGCCCCGCTTTCCTGGAGACGTTCGCAAGCGTCGTCCGAAAGGAAAGGGTCGCAGCCTTGCTGGAGACACGGGTCCAACTTCCAAATGAAAGCGTGGCCATCTTTGCAGAGGAAATGACCCGGCTGTTTCGCCACGCTGACTCTGCCATGCCCGAGGACAAGAAAGTGCGCTTCCTCATGCGAGGGGTAAAGCAAGAGCTCTTCGCTGGTCTGGTGCGGAACCCACCTTCGACAGTCCAAGAATTCGTCTCAGAAGCGACGACGATTGAGAAGACACTGGAAATGCGAACCCGCCAGTACAATCGCCGTTCGTTTGAAGACAGCCCAGCTGTTCATGCCCTCGCCTCCGACGACCTGCGCGAAACGATCGGAGCGATCGTTCGGGAGGAACTGCGCAAGCTGTTACCCTCATCACAACCTCAAGTGGAATCGATCGCAGAGCTCGCAAGGTATATGTAAACTGGTAGCGTAACTTCCGTAGAAGCCCACGTGTCAAGCCGGTGGCTAGTTGTTGCAACAGTCGCCATCTATATGAGGAGGGGACAAACTAAATTAAAAAAGAAAAAGATGACGTCACAACCGGAAGCGGAAATGACGTCACGTTTTAACGCGATGGGCGCGAAATTATGAAATTTTTTGACAGGGCGCCGCTTCTTACTTTTTTTTATAGCTGCACGTTCTTTTTCTTATCACTAGGACGGCTCCATAATGGAAGCCTCCAAGATAACGGGAAGACGAAAAAGACAGAATTGATAAATAAGGTGTATTTTATTGGCGAAATATTGCAGTTGAACAGGATATTACCCCAAAATATATAACACAGAAATCAGAAGTAGCATAACAATTCAACGTGCACACTGTGATGGTGTAATGTGGGCCCAGGATCCGAAATAATTCAACCGGCAGTCAGGTGATTCTGTACACACAACACAGACTTTAACACAACCGATAACTCTGACGATTCACACACAACACACTACAGCATTCCTTATTTACATCCTAAACGTCCTACGCGCCTTGCACACAAACTGTCCTACTCGCCGTTATGAACTGTTGCCGCTGCGGCGAGGTCGGTCGTCACCGGTACTCCTTGGGCAGTCAACAGTCACGCTGCCTTGACCGTGGCGAGGTGGTAGTGGTGGTGATGATGGCACTGCAGGCCGGTAGATCACCAGGCCACTGCAGCGCAGGTTAGCTGCCCGTCGCCAACATGAGCCGCGGCTACCTCGTGACACCACTCGGGCCCCAGGACCTCAGGCCAGGAACAGACTAGGCTGCCGGTCTCTGTGTCAGCACCGGGCACAGAGCGGGAATCAGGCTCACCAGGTCCACATGGCTGCCGGACGCCTGGTTAAGCGATGTCGCGACCAGAACCGCCGACCAGCGGCTGCCGTTCCAACCGTGTCGCGCTCCAACTCCTTGAGCCGCACGCCCCGCTCGCGCTTCCTTTTCGTCGTCTTCCCCTCCAAGGCGTACCGCAGAGCAGAACTGTCGCTCCCTCTTCGCCCCGTCACGG
Source organism: Rhipicephalus sanguineus (assembly GCF_013339695.2). Lineage (NCBI taxonomy): Eukaryota > Metazoa > Arthropoda > Arachnida > Ixodida > Ixodidae > Rhipicephalus > Rhipicephalus sanguineus. Next base: position 125,700,721 of record NC_051177.1, on the reverse strand, counting down.
GCCACACAATCCACATCATCACACACACAAACCTTGCACACGTGTTGCCTTGCATCGTAGACAGCGCAGCGTTTCTTTGCGTAGCGTGGCGGACTCATCTTCCCGAAGGCCGACAGCACGCCGGCCGTGCGCTGGCAAAACACAGTCACTGAAACGGTTCCCGATGGCTGCGATGGGCTATATTACCTTCTGCCAAGTACCACGACTAGAAAACAACGGTTATGCGAGGAAATATCTACGGACGACAGGCACAAACCTACTGCGCAAAAATGAGCGACGCCATTTAAATCTCAAAATGCGCAAAACCGTTGGCCCATGTTACCAGACTGCCTGCATGTGCCCGCTGTTTCTGAAAATAAACGAAAAAAAAAATTGGCCACTCAACCACATTCCCAAGACTAAAGTTTGATTAAAGTAATCTACTAATTTAATCCGTGACAAATAAATTTAAAACTAATGAAAATAAACGCTTAATTATTTTTTTGTTTTCATTATTTGTCCCCCCCTCACCTAGTAGCGCTTTAATCGTCACGCGGGTGTTGATGTTTGTCGCAATAGGTTTCCGACCACTTTTCGTTCCGACTTTCGCGACCTATTTAGATTGACCTTGGAGCTCGTTCGATCAGAAATTCAACCGTCACTGGGTGTTCCTCAGCCAGCGCCGCCTCAGCCGCAAGCCATGAGCTACGCTGCAGCAGCCCGACGCTGCGTTCCCCCTCCGCGCCCACGTCAAGACACGGCATCGCCACAATTCGGCCGCCAGACGCCGCCGCCGCCACCATCACCGACGCCCTACCGTCCTCCTGTCACCTAGCGCTACGCCCCGCACTACTCGCCAAGGAAGACCGACGTTTGGCGCGCCCCAGACAACCGCCCGCTCTGCTACCACTGCGGGGAAGCCGGCCACACCTACCGCCGCTGCCAGTACCGACAGATGGGGCTTCGAGGATTCGCCGTCAACGCGCCGCGCCCGCAGCCAGGCGAACGGCCTCGCGACATCGACGACTACCTCACCGGAACACAGTGGCAAGAACGACGACCTTCCCGCTCGCCGTCGCCCGGCCGCTACATGTCACCACACCGTCGGCAGTACACTGGCCCAAACCGGGGCCGGTCGCCTAGCCCGTATCCGGGAAACTAAGGGCAGCAACCGATGGAGGTGCGGTTGCTGTACGACGAAATGCCGAAGATCCTCCGCGGCCGCCGACGACAACAACGCGACGAGACCTGCCGAACACGACGCGAAGCAGACGAAGCCCTGACGATGAAACCTCGGTCCCTGAAGGAGACCTGTCGACGCGACGTACAAGCAGCGGGACAAGACGACCTAGCCGTGACCCGACACCGCGATTTACCCGCAACGCAAGACGACGAATTAGCGAACTCGACGTACTATTCGACGGCCACAATGTCACCGCTCTCGTCGACACTGGAACCGACTATTCCGTCGTCAGTGGACCATTCGCCAAAAGATTGAAGAAAGTTAGGACCGCTTGGCAAGGCCCCGAAATCCGGACCGCTGGGGGCCATCTAATAACTCCGGCTGGAGTCTGCACCGCAAGATACACCATCAATAACCGGACTTATCCTGCGAGCTTTGTAATCTTGCAGCATTGCTCCAGAGATGTGATACTTGGGATGGACTTCCTAAGCCACCACGGCGCCGTCATCGATCTGAGGTCTGAGTCAATAACCCTAACCTCAGAAAAAGCGCTGCCGCCACACACGACGCCAGAAAACCTCGTGTTGAATGTGATAGAAGAGCACGTCACCATTCCGCCTCTCTCCAGCATCATCATTTCCGTCGGCACCCAAGAACCCGCAGACGTTGAAGGTGTCATCGAGGGCGATCAGCACCTACTTCTGAACCGTCAGATTTGCGTCGCAAGAGGCATAGCCGAGCTGCATGATGGCAAAGCAAAGGTAGTGCTGACAAACTTCAGCCACGAATATAGGCACCTCAACATTGGTACGACGGTCGCCTACATCCAGGAATTCGCGGACGCCAGCAATGCTTTCGCCCTCTTCGATGCTACAGAACCTGCTTCGACGGATCGACGAACCCAACCCGATTTCGACGTCAACCCGAACCTCCCGAAACACAAGCATGACCAGCTAAAAGCCCTGCTCCTACAATACAAGGACTGCTTCTCGTAGTCGTCAAGAATTCGACAGACCCCAGTCGCGAAACATCGCATCATAACAGAAGAAAGTGCCCGACCAATCCGTCAGAGCCCGTACCGAGTTTCGACGCGAGAACGCGAGGCCATCAAGAAACAGGTCGACGAAATGCTACGCGACGACATCGTCCAGCCGTCCAACAGTCCGTGGGCGTCACCTGTGGTGTTAGTGAGGAAGAAGGATGGAACCCTACGTTTTTGCGTCGACTATCGTCGCCTGAACAAGGTCACGAAGAAGGACGTGAACCCTCTCCCACGAACAGACGACGCCCTAGATCGACTCCACAACGCCAAGTACTTTTCGTCGATGGACCTCAAGACCGGCTACTGGCAAATCGAAGTAGACGAGAGAGACCGAGAAAAGACTGTCTTCATAACACCAGACGGCCTGTTCGAATTCAAGGTCATGCCCTTTGGTCTTCGCTCGGCTCCCGCGACTTTCCAACGTGTCATGGATACAGTACTGGCTGGCTTGAAGTGGCAGACTTGCCTCGTGTACTTGGACGACGTCGTTGTGTTTGCCTCGAACTTCGACGAACACCTACAGCGGCTTGAAGCTGTACTTCAAGCAATAAAGAGCTCCGGACTCACACTGAAGCCAGAAAAGTGTCGCTTTGCGTACGAGGAGCTCTTGTTCTTGGGACACGTGATAAGCAAGTCCGGAGTACGCCCTGACCCCCAGAAGACAGTCGCCATCCCTACATTCGCGCCGCCTGCCGACAAGAAGGCCGTGCGTCGATTTCTCGGCCTGTGCGCCTATTACAGGCGGTTCGTCAAAAACTTTGCCCGCATCGCCGAGCCACTTACTAACCTTACCAGGACCGACGTCGAGTTCAAGTGGGAAACGCCGCAGGAGGAAGCATTTCAATAACTAAAACGACGCCTGCAGACGCCTCCGTTACTCGCGCATTTCGACGAATACGCCCAAACGGAAGTGCACACCGACGCATGCAATTTAGGACTCGGCGCCGTTCTTGTGCAGAGGACTGATGTATTGGAAAGGGTAATCAGCTATGCTAGCCGGTCGCTATCAAAGGCAGAAGCCAACTATTCTACGACAGAAAAGGAGTGCCTTGCCATAATCTGGGCAACATCACAGTTTCGCCCCTACCTTTACGGCAGGCCCTTCAAAGTTGTGAGCGACCACCACGCCCTGTGTTGGCTAGCTAACTTGAAGGACCCTTCAGGTCGTCTCGCACGATGGAGCTTGAACTTCAAGATTTCGACATTACCGTCGTTTACAAGTCCGGAAGAAAACACTCTGACGCCGACTGCCTTTCTCGTGCCCCCGTGGACCCGCCGCCGCAAGACGACCAGGATGATGACTACTTCTTGGGAACCATAAGTGCCGACGATTTCGCTGAACAACAGCGATTCGACCCGGAACTCCGAGGCCTTATGGAATACCTCGAGGGCAAGAGCGCCGTCGTTCCTAAAGTGTTCAAGCGAGCACTGGCGTCGTTTTGCTTAGGCAACGGCGTTCTCCAAAAGAAGAACTTCTCACCACATCGAGCCAAGTACCTTCTCGTGGTGCCTTCGGAATTGCGGCGAGAGGTCCTCCAGGCCCTGCACGACGACCCGACAGCAGGACACCTCGGTGTTTCCCGAACGCTGGCAAGAATACAGGAAAAGTACTACTGGCCGCGCCTTGCCGCCGACGTCACTCGCTACGTAAGGACATGCCGAGACTGTCAGCGACGCAAGACACGGCCAACAAGACCAGCGGGTTTTCTTCAGCCGATCGAGCCACCTCGGCGACCATTCCAGCAGATCGGGATGGACCTCCTGGGACCGTTCCCAACGTCGACTAATGGTAATAAGTGGATCATCGTAGCTACCGACTACCTGGCCCGTTACGCCGAAACAAGGGCCCTGCCTAGAGGCAGTGCCGCCGAGGTAGCGAAGTTCTTCGTTGAAGACATCGTTCTGCGTCATGGCGCCCCTGAGGTCCTGATCACCGACAGAGGTACAGCGTTTACTGCGGAGCTAACTCAGGCGATCTTGAGGTACAGCCAGACAAGGCACCGCCGGACCACTGCCTAGCACCCTCAGACCAACCGCCTCACCAAGCGGCTAAATAAGACCATCGCCGACATGCTGGCCATGTACGTTGACGTCGAGCACAAGACGTGGGATGCCATCCTTCCGTACGTGACCTTCGCATACAACACCGCTGTGCAAGAAACGACGCAGGTGACGCCTTACACGTTGGTCTACGGAAGAAGCCCAGCAACGACGCTCGACGCAATGCTGCCAACAGCCATCGACGAAGACAATCTCGACGTCGCTTCCTATTTGCAACGCGCCGAAGAGGCTCGACAGCTCGCCCGCCTGCGCATCAAGACCCAACAGCACACCGACAGCCGTCGCTACAATCTTCGACGACGATTCGTGGAGTACCAGCCCGGCGACCGTGTCTGGGTGTGGACGCCAATACGACGACGCGGAATGAGCGAGAAGCTTCTGCGACGATACTTCGGACCGTGCAGGGTACTTCGACGTCTCGGCGCACTCGACTACGAGGTTGTCCCTGACGGCATCACGAACTCTCAGAGGCGTCAAGCTCGACCTGAGGTCGCGCACGCCTTAAACCATACTATGCTCGTTAACGGACCTGAGGAATTTAATGTTTGCTTGCTTAGTTTTCCTTAGTATTGCATGTATTCATTTTCTGTTTCTAAGCATCGGGACGATGCTTGTTCAGAGGGGGGCATTGCCACGTACGTTTCTTATCATTAGTTTTGCTGTATTCGGTTTTAGGGGCGAAGCTCCTTAAGGCGGCACCCGTTCGTCCCTCGTAGTCGTAGTCGTAGTCGTAGTAGTCGTAGTGCGTAACCAGTCTTACGCTTTGACCTCCAAGGTGGCGCCGGTGGGAGATTTTTTCTGTGCGTTGTTGAACACTAAAAAATTCGCAGCGTGCGCGTTAACTAAAAGCCGAATTCTTCTGTCTCTCATTCCCCATTAGCAGCCATTGGCATGTTCCAGTAGGAAACGTTAGTAGAAGTAGAAGTGTAAGTGTTAGCTAAAAGCCGACTTCTTCTGTCTCTCATTCCCATTAGCAGCCATTGTTTACCTCCAAGGTAGTGCCTGGTGAGATTTCTCCTGTGCGTGATTAAACAATAAAAATTTTGTTCAAAACGCCGTTGATTTATGAAATAAACCAACGAAAGACGCCAGATGTTTTGTAAAAGCAAAACGAAAGAACGCCAGATGTTTCTAAAGCAAAACGAAAAGACGCCAGCTGCTTAACGAAAGACGCCAGATGTTTTCTAAAGCAATGGTTTTCTAAACAATAAAAATTCACAGCGTACATGTAAAATAAAAGTCAGCTGCAAGTCGTCATAACTCATCGAACCTTTATATTATAAACGCGCCCGATCTCACGTCGGTGATGATGTACTGGGCAGAATTCACGGAAGATTCACGGTTTACCGATGAACCTCCGCAGCTTCGCCCACTCATCATCATTCACTCCGTGGATATGCTGTGATTTTTTTTCGCCCACAAAGGCTGTCAGCAACGCTCAGCGCAAACTGCGCCTCATTGTTCGAGAAGCTTCGCGGTTATTGTAGATCACTGTTAAGATTGCGCGCAAGACGTGAACACTCGAGCTTATTCTAGAGATTGCGCAACAACCACCGATATCGCTAGAAAGTTCGATAGCGTCTGTATAAAAGCCGACGCGCTTGACGGCTTGTCAGTTGATCGACGGTCGACGCTCTGTCCGCCGCTATCAGTGTATTGCCGTAGCTTTCAGTTTCTCGGCCACAAGTTCGGCCTAATAAAGAGTTTCATCTCGACTTGCTGACTGCTGCCTTCGTCGACGTCACGACCCCGTGACAATATATGTATATACACACACACATTGTAAGGAGGACAGCGGCGCTCGGGCACGGGCGCGAAGAGGAGAACGACGAAGAACAGAATAGAACAGCGGGCCAGCTCCCAGGTTTATATTGGTTTATATTAGCTTATTTTCAGTACTAATTCCAACCGTTGTTACATCCGTCAAACATCACACCTGGTAGACTGACTGTGTGCTCTGCAGAATTTTCAAGTATTAGCTCTGTTTTTTTTTTAAATCTATTTCAGTAAAAAATTACAACGTTTATCTTTAGCCTCAAGTATTTACCTCAAAATCCTGCCGCCCGGTTCTTGGCCCATCCCCCTTTGTGGGTAAGCGCCACTAGTAAGAGGTCATCATCATCATCATCATCATCATCATCATCAGGTTCTACTCTACTCTACTCTACTCTACTCTACTCTACCCTAGCGAACTAGCGTTGTGTGTATTTCTCTCGTCATTACAATGGCGCAGTCGTCGAAAACGAAGTCTTAAGCCAGACATCACTTGTGCTCGTGCGTCTTCGGCGTTCCGGACCGGCCATCCAAGGAAAGCCGTCCGCGCTTCCTCCCTCATGGAACCTGCCTACCTGCCGCCGCAACAAGCGCAGTTCCGGGACGGCGTCCATGCCTTCCCGTTACCTGTCAACCTGCCGGCGCTGAAAGCAACGTCTGGGGACGGCGTCCAGGCCTCCTCGGCGGCTTTACTTCAGTTTCCAGACGCCTCGCTACGGCTTTACAACCTCTTGGCGCACGTGCTGTGTTCTGGGAAAGTAGTTCACGCTTCCAAAGGCGTGGATCGAGTAGCAAAGACTCTACCAACATCTGAGCCGCCAAGAGTCGCCGTTCACGCTCCCTTGGCCGTGGATCTCGCCGGCGTGAGTACCGCGACCGCCGCATACTCCGCGGACGTGAATTCCTGCACATCAGGCGCCTAACCCGACAGAGTCGCGGAGGTCTTGCATGCCCTCACGCAACTGTCGAAGCAGCTCGACGTCCTGGCATCGACGAACTCCGTATTCTCATCTACCGCTTCATCATCGGCTGTTTGGGCAGTGCCGGAGTTCCGAGGCTTCCAGGATGACGCTGCCCTGTGGATTGAGGCCATCAATTCTTTCGGCTCTCGCCATGCCTGGCACGACAACCAAAAATGGCTGGTGGCTATAGACCGCCTTCGTGGTGGTGCCGAGGCATGGCATAAATATGAAGGCGTCAAGCAGCACTCCTGGCTGCAATGGAGTGCAAGGCTCATCACTGTTTTCGGACGGATTTCCCATGAAAACTGCGACGATCTGGCACCATTACCACATGCACTACGTCGCGCCACCTAATACCGAACACAGCCGCTTCCAACTGTACAGGTCCGCGTAGACGGAATCAGTGAGCTTACTGCTATTGTCCAAACGGGAGCTCCACGTACTGCGCTGCATCGACGCCACGACCCAGTCGCCCTCCAGCCTTGGTCCGAAGCACCCCTGCGCGGCCTCGGCGGGAGCGCATTGCCAGTCGGAGCAATTAAGTTCCTTGCCGCCGTTCCCGTCTTCGAGGACTTGCACGCTGACATGGTTTTGGGAGCTGACTACCTCTTGTCTGGTGAAGTTCAGCTCATTATAGATGGCAGCCGAGTAAAGCTCCGCTGTTTCACTCCGAACACTTTCTCGGCCCCAAATTCCGAAGTTAAAAGACCGCATGCCACGGATGTCCAGCAGCGAGAGCATCCTCAGTGACCAGCCGCAGGCACATCTGCCGACTTCACGGCAGTCATTGGCCGAGTGTGTCGCAAGTGCTTCGCGCAAGACATCCATGGCTGCCGAGGACACATTTATCGAGGTTTTACCTGTTTTGTCGGGATCTGCAAGCCGGAGCATGGCCGAGGTTATCGATGCGCCGCCGGGAGATGGAACCAGCATTGGCCCTTCCGGCCGCCTGGCGTGCGATTCTGCAGACGACGACGGGCAGTTCATTCTGACCGCCAGTGTACAACATGAATGCCGTACGGGTCACCACAAGGCGGTCTGTGTCTACGGGGGACCTGACGCTCATCGGTCGGATGGCCGCGCAGTTGCCCACCAAGGATCTCGAGTTCCGCGACGTTACTAGAGACAATGACTACCCTTGCGCAGGTGCCACTACCTGTCGTGTATGACCCGCCTTTCGCGAAGGTACCGGAAGAGCCCATGGCACACATCACTGTGCTTCCAGAGCCATTGGAGCCGCTTCTGCTACTTCAAGGGCATTCGGTGACCGAATGCGCACCCGACCAACTCACGCTGAGCGACAAGATTCTCGAGGCAAGCGCAAGAACCTTGCCCTGTCGCTCATCAGAGAGCCCGTTGACGTACCATCTCCTATCCTGAAGAAGCGTCAACCTTCTTCGGGCGTGCTGCGTCCGCCGCTTACTCCACGACACAGCCGAAGTTGGCTGCCTGATGTATGGTTGGCAGCGGCCGACAAAAAGTCGCTTCGTGGCCGAGACCAGCCTCCGCGACGCAGCCAGCCTCGCCCTCCAGATACCCTTCTGGCAGATCCCAAAACCTAATCGCAGCGTGGCCGAGACCTGCGGCCACAATGAGGCAGCCAAAGTCGACCGCCTCAGTCTTCGGCATTTCTGCAAGACACGTCGCGGCGTGCAAAAGAACGACCACCCGGGCACAGCCAGTACCGCCCGTCAGAGACGTTTTCAGGTCAGGGTCTAGAGGCTGTGGGCTTGCGGCTACCAGCGCTGCACAGCCAATGTCGTCCACCCGAAAACATTTCTGCAGCTCGCCATGTAATTTCGCAGCGTGGCCGAGTGTAAGAAAGACAGCGGCGCTCGGGTACGGGCGCGAAGAGGAGAACGACGAAGAACAGAATAGAACAGCCGGCCTAGCGAACAGGCGTTGTGTCTATTTCTCTCGTCATTACAATATATATATATATATATATATATATATATATATATATATATATATATATATATATATATATATATATATATATATATATATATATATTTCTCTCGTCATTACAATATATATATATATATATATATGTGTGTGTGTGTGTGTGTGTGTGTGTGTGTGTGTGTGTGTGTGTTTGTGTGTGTGTGTGTCGCACTCAATTTGATGTGATTTTTTATATGTATACATCACTTGCAAGTGACGTCAGTTCCTGTCTTCCGTCCGCCACGTGCGTTTGCCTTGCGCTTATGACGAATGAGAATCGTTCAGGACATTATGCAGCCTGCAGTGTCGTCAGTGGCGTTGCACGTAATGGTCGAAACAACTTCGCACGAGTCACCTACAGCGGCGCTCTTCGTGGCCTGCATTTTGCGGCGCTCAAACTGCACAGATTTCGTCGCCGATTCCTGCATAAAAGCATGGCCCAATAACATATTTGGCGCCTGCAGTCGGGGTTCGTTTCACCGAAGGGCTAAGAGGGCCTCCCGAAAACCAAGGCGCGATCGCTGTGTTCAATTCGGAACTTCACGTTTCGACATAAATTGACCACGCGCATAATTCCGCGGTGATACACTCGGCGAAAAGGTGAGGAGTATCGGAAGCGTAACTTGCCTGTTGTGAAGTGACAGCCGCACACACAAACGTGCAACATCTGAGGTACTAAAGGCCCGAACACACGTACGCGTTGCAGCGCGTAAACGCGTGACTTTTTGACGCGGCGTCGCGCCCTCTCCCTATGTGGAGAGAGGGCGCGCGGCTACGCTGCGCGCCCTCCCTCTCCATAGGGAGAGGGCGCGACGCCGCGTCAAAAAGTCACGCGCTGACGCGCTGCAAGGCGTACGTGTGTTCGGGCCTTAAGCCACGTGCTCCGCTTCTCGGACAGCTCTTTCGTGCGGTCGCACGGATTTGTGATCACGTTTGGCAAACAGTACGTCCCCGCGTCTGGTCTTTTTTTATTATTATTGATTTACACTTCTCGTGCAGCAGCCAAGTATCGCACAAATCGCCGTTGCGATGTGCAGCGTTGATGGGAAATGCAAGAGCCGCACAGCTTGAGTCGGTGTCGTCTGCTGCCATGTGGATCGGTAATGGCGGCGCATGCCGCGAAATCGTATCCCGGAGTTCTGCGCTGTGACGTAGTTGCAAGTTGTGTATACAGAAAATTTGCTTAGCAGCGCTTCATAACGATCATATTTCCGATCATTCTACGGCGTTGTTATCGTTTAGCATTGAAAAGCCCTGTATTGCTTCCACCGAAATTGCTTTTGTAAAAGGCTTTTTCTCGTGTCAGGTATGAGAGCATCGTGGATCATATTGAACTAATATGTATAGCAGCTTTCAAAGTTCGGATGTCAATAATCTATGGGTTCAATTTAAACAGATCTGCAATTATTGTCTCATAATTTCGTACCTAACAAAGCTAAGAAAAAAAATTGAATCCCTGATTAACAGGAGGTTTTACACTTAAAAAAAAAGAAGAGCGTCTACAAACGTTGTTAATACTGCTCGAATTGCCCTTAGAAAAACATTAAAAGCGTTCCAAATGGCACTATTTTGCAACAAAGCTTGCCAAATTTTCTAAAGGAATCCCCTCTGAAGTCCTGGGATTCCTTGAATCGGAAAAAAAAAAAGTCTGTTAACGAGGTTCAAATCGATGGTGTTCGAATTGATGACAAAGATGCCATGGAGGAACGTTTTAACATGTATTTTTACAGTGTGTTTTCCGTTCATTCATAAACAGTTTTAACCCCTGTATCTTGCTCAGACTACACAGATATTGTATCGCTACCAGGTATAGTAGCTGTGCCTCTTAACCTGAAGACAAAAGCATCATCTGGCCCTGATGGCCTTCCAAATGCAGTTCCTTCGTCGATATGGTGAAGCACCCACCCAATTCATCGCATATATTTTTCGTGTATCTTTGCCATCTTCAGATCTACCGGTTGACTGGCAAACTGCACGTGTGATGACAGTACACAAGGGGACACTGCGCAGATCATAGATTGCCGTCCGATCTCGCTCACTTCTTCCAGCTGTAAGATTATTGAACTTATTGTTGATAATTACATAATTTTTTTAACAGATAACATTCCCTCTTCATTTCAGCATGGATTCAGAAAGAGCTTCTCTACAGTCACACAACCAACCACTGTAATTCAGTTTTGAAAGCGTTCTCGACGAACCTCGTCAAACTGACGTATTCTTTTTTTTTTTTGGACTTCCAAAAAGCGTTCGATCTTGTTTCACATGAAAAGTTAGTTGCTAACTAAAAATACATTGGCCTCCCCTCTTTCATAATTAACTGAATTTCTACTTACTTGAAAAAAACGCACCCAATCGGTTTCTATTAATGGTCACCACTCGCGTCGTTTGCCACTTACTTCGGGGGTACCACAAGTCAATGTAGCGGGACCGCTCCCGTTTTTGATTTTCATTAATGACATCGTTAACGTTATAACAGAGCCAAATCAATTTCGCTTATTTGCATACGACGGCCTATTGTATCATGAGGAATAATGAAAGCCATATGATTTCAAACAAGCAAAAAACAAACTTCGATTTTTCTTTAATTTTGCCCTACCCTGAGTCATCCTCGAAATGGGGCTTCGCGGTATACTGCAGATTTTTCCTGGATACGTGTTTTCACGGCACAGCACTCCTACGCTGCAGTGAAAACACCTTTACAGAGGATTTCATGCGGTCTAATATATGCCAATTGTTATAGCGCGAAATCAGGACAAAGACAAAAGATACACGAAGACGAGCGCTGTATATTTTGTCTTTGTCCCGATTTCGAGCTATAACAATTGTCGTGACCTACCAACTAGCCCAAGCCGCCACCCTTGTAATATATGCCCATTCGTTCATTTCGAGTTTCGAATTTAAGTCCGCATCGAAGCGAATTCGAATACTGTAATATTCGTTCGAATATTAGCACATTCCTAGAAAATAGTCCGTGTTCGTTACCTTATTCCACACCCCAGCCCTCGTGTGTACTCTTCGGACGCACACGTGATCTTTACATAAGAGCTATGGACAATATTTTTCTAACTAATTAGAAGCATAAACGGATACTTGCCAGTGCCTACGCCGATTCGCTTGCAAACGCTGGAACACCAGCCACACACTAGTAAAGCATAAAGACCAGTGTGACAAGCTGACAACTACACAGGACAAGTGACAAGCTTCACCACATTTTTTTTGTAAATCCATCAATTTATTGTATTGACAACTATGAAAACTTCTGTACAAAAATGTTTTCGAAGCAATACAAGGTCGAGACCAGTGTCTTCAACTGTGCCACTCTTTGGAGCCTGTCAGCAGTTACGCTGAAAAGCTAGCCAAGATGACTAATGCGGACACATCACTGTTTTGGTACGTCTTGGAAGCTACTGTTTGGTCTTTGATGCAGCGACGTTCTTAAATTAAACATGTACAAAAAATTGCTTTGCAGCAGTTGCATGTGGATGTGTGAAAACACCGTACAACAACACGCACTCTTTGCATACAATATATTAAGATTCTAGCAGTGAACAGGCACAGAAAAAAAAGAATTACAGAAGTTGAATAGGGTTATTTTAAATGCAAAGAACTGAAGCCTGTGCATGATGCTGCAATTTACCGTTAACGCTTTGTAGTAAAAAAAAGTAAATGAAACAACTATATAGAACAGCATTTAAGAATATTCTTCAAGAAAGGCTAGAACCTTAAAAGGTATTTAATAGAAATATCCAATGTTCTGTTCATATACTGCAGTCCAGACGGAAACCCATGGTAGGGCCAAAACGAAAAGACAAGCGAAACAAAAAAATTTGCTCACGACTGCATAACGCTAAGGAAGTTAAAATTGTAAATACAGAGGCAATTTGACACCGTATTAAAAAAAAGGAATCGCTCGATGACCCCACCTTATGAAGACACACAAACTGCTAGAACATTCACTGGTCACACATACAAAGTTTGATAAAAGAATACTACTCTCGCAATGTTGAAGACAAGCTTGGGTATCTCTTAAGCGAATTTTGGAGAAGTGTACAGTATTTACAGGCTCTTTGAACACACTATGCACTAAAACGACAACAACATGCGCGGCACATAAAAAAAAAGACAAGCCAGAGACAGAAGTTTCAAAGCAGTATCGTCAAGGCAAAAAGCGCACGAGGCACGCTAAACTTCGTACCGGATGCTCCCATGGCTGTTCGCAGTTATTTTGCATTCGCTTTCTTCGGGACGCATGGGATGATTCGGTTCATGAAGTATGTACAAGAAAGAGGAAAGCGGGTGGACACAGCTAGGAGGCCTCGTGAAGGCTAAACACGCGCACAAAAAAAAAAAAAGAAAGCGAGACAAGGAACAACAAGGGCTGTCGGGGGAGACGGGACGCAGATGTGCCGTTACGAAAAGGCTAGATGCATAAGAGGGGCCCAGACAGCGTGGGCAGGTGGGCTCCAGTGAGATAATGGTAATGCTCTTCTCTATTTGAAAAGCACCGATGTCCCATTCAATCCCAGATTTTCAAGCTACAGCCAGGCCTTTCTTGCACAGAGTGAATCAAACAGGCACACACAGACTTGCACGACACATCCCATTCGTGTATATGTGTATATCGTATAGAAAAGAAAAAATGGGCGATACAAAACTCTACAAGCACTTCGAGTGAGAGGAGAGGGAGCTAGGCACACGGGGATACTAGAAAAAGAACCATCTTGGGCAGGTTGCAGGCATGGCAAGTGTTCTCGCAGAGCTTAAAAAAGTTCAGCCCACCCTGACCAGTGCAGTGCGTATGAACCAATTGTAGCTTAAAAAATCGAACATCTGTGAAGTGCAGCAGCACTTTTTAGAAAGTCTTCCAGATTTACTTATCCACTACTGCTCTTTGCTGAACGATTAGATTACAAGACATTCTTGAACACTGCATTTCCAAGGCATCATTTTATCTTGGGAGCAACAGCACCGGAAAAGCAAAAAAATGCAACAGAAAAAGCTTAAGGGCCTTTTGAAAGTATGGATGTTTGAAGAGAGCCTGATTCTCGTTTCATGCTGAAGTTGAAACTGTCACCTGCTAGTCTGAACTGATGTACAGCAATTGAGACTTGGTCAGGATGGGAGGCCTTCTGGTGCACAGCACAACGATACACAGTTATGCAAAGAGGAACAGTGGGGGAGGGGGGGGGGGGAAAGAGGAACACTACACTTTGCACTCATCTTGTGGCACACACCTGAGCTTTACACATACACACACACCGTTGGTCTGTGAACACGTGCAGAGCCTAATACGAGCTCGCCAACGTGCACTCTTGGCAGGGAACAGAGCATTGGGGCCTTCGTAAAAAGTACACCGATGAGAGACCACGCGATTCCACGAAACGACCTGCGTGTTCTACAGTGGGGTGTGGGTAGTCTGCTTTGTCATCGATGAGACGCCAACCCAAGATCCCACAGAACTTAGAAGTGTAATGTGTAATTGCACATGGCATTTGTAACATCGCGCAGCTTTTGGCCAGTCTGCAACTGAATCCGACCGATTGCCAGCGGGGCATTGCAAATGTAAGGAACATTGTCACTGTATGGACACTGCGCGACAGTAAGAAACCCATCCCGACAGCAGCTGGAATGTACAAACTGGACATCTTTATGACACTGCTATCAAGGTAGAGCAAACAGGAAAAACGTTAGAGCTGATGCTGTAGCCACCTTCCCGAGCCGAGAACAAGGTGAAAGCTTGCTTCAGCAAGCACTCCCTTGTTGGTGCCTTGATGCAACAGCTGCAACAATGCAGCTAAGTTTTCCTGTTTTGACTGCCAATACACCTTTACGGGCCAGGTGTGGGGACGAGTCCTGGCACTAGATTTTTCCCGCTGTTTACTCCCCGACAGCGAGCTTGCGCTGAACAAAAAACCACAGCATTAAAGTTGTGGCCTATATAAGTAAGAAGGCTTAAATAAATGGCACTATAGGAGAGACACCCTTCATGCTGCACTCAACAGGCAGCATTGAATGAAAGGCCCCTTTCAGTTCCAGCTGGCATGATATTACTGCATGCGGAGCCAACAGGAAGGAGCTGTCATTGACTGCACTGCACATCGGGACGATGACACGTGATGTTAAAAAAAAGTCAATTAATGTAAGAAAAAAATTCATTACATCGAGTGACAACTATAAGGCACAACAAACCCAACATTCTTTAAAATGTCTTTTTTCTTTAAGAATATGCTTTCACGTTAAAACGGGATCAAGGAACATGAGAACGAAACTAGAAAACAGAAGTCTGTTAAAAGTTACTCTATGTGGAGAGGAAAAAAGGGGGAGGGAAGCATGGGAGCGCGCGTGGCAAACCGTACGCATCTTTTTCTAGTTAAACTTCCGCAGCTGCGGCATTTGATGACGCCTTCGTGCGAGGAGTTTGCGGTTTGCCCCCCCTTGGGTGCTGCGTGAGATGCGGGGAGAGGCAAGTGAGGAGGAGGAGGGGAGGTGTCCTTTTGCACGTGTGTCGGGGGTGATCCGTCTCTAGGCGTAGAACTCCTTGTTGCTGCTACGCATGTAAGAGTTGACTGTTGGTGACCGCTTGGGTTCATCCAGGGCGTAGCTCCCTTCATCCTTCTTGCGCATCCGGTAGACAATGAACATGACGAGCAGGATGGCACACAACAGGCCCACGACGGCACCACCGATCACCGCTGCATAGAGGAATGAAAGACACAGGTTGACAGACCCATGGAGTACAAGCAATTTCAAGAACACCAATTGGGAAGGCTGCTCCGTGTAGTGCACTTTAGCTGCAATAAACAGATCAGGATTACTTACACGAGACATGATGACAAGACATACAATTACGAATGAAGGAAGGGAATTTGAGGGCTCATTTCTGTGTTTGACACAACCTTAACGAAAACCAGCAGATAATGAAGCCAAGGAAGGTAGAGGGACGGTTAATTGTACTGTTTTTTTAAATGTACTGTAATAATTGCGATAAAGATTGTGAAAGTGAAGTAGACGAAAACGACAACTTTTGGCTGGCCGGGACAGAACCTGCAATCTTCGGTTTACGTGCCCGATGCTCTTACCAATGGAGAATTATGAGGTACACCACAGTAAGAAACTTCAGATCAATTTTAACCACCTCAAGTTCTTTAAAGGAGCTCCAAGTAGAAGCACTAAATCAGTTTAGACTGGAAAATTACTCCGAGAACTATACTGTTATGTTTGCATCATAAGGATAATCTTTTGCAAAACAAGTCACTAGTGACTAAACTCACCTTTAATCTGATTTTGACGCTTTAACTGGTGCAAAACATTGTGCATAAAACTGAACATTTATTAACGTAAATATACCCACACAACCCAATTTCACTGGTTAACTGCGAAACCATTAGCTCACTAGGGAGTTTTAGAATAGCGTACGCAATGCTTTGCATGAGAGTTTGCTGCAACTGTGCATGTGTCGTATGCTATCCTCTTGCGGTCCCCTGTGAAGTGACTGATATAGCGGGCGTACGCAACGAACGCTACCTTTGCGTACGCTATTCTAAAACTGCCTAACAACGCTCTTCAAGGTGTGTGTTCTTATTGGCAACTAATCACAATTTTAGCTGACCTTACTCTGACAATTGCCATGAACTATGTAGGCAACTAAAAATGCCAACAAAGCCCTCCGTAGCCTCCCAGAGCAAACTGTTTTTCTTGTGCCCTCCTGAAATAAAAAGCTTTCTTTATGTGGACTAACCCATTAAACTTGAGTACACTGCATCAACTTGGGACCTGAGCAATGAAAACTTCATTGGAAATGATGCAAAAAAATTTGGCTCACCTTACTGTATGAAATTACTATGGCAGAGCTACCAGCAGGATTAGTAAGATATCTAGCCTTAAAATGTAGTCTCTGATACGCCGTTTACAAAATCACTCATCTTTTTCATCGTATTTTCCACCATGATGCTATACGACACCAACCAATTTTTCTCCCCATCATGCGTGTCCCAAGTAATACCTAGGCTCAGCTGTAATTGCAAGGGTCAAATTCAATCATCAAAAACTAATAGTATTTCAGTCATTATTACTGCATACTGAAGAAGAATGGAATCTCCTTCCTGCAAATGGCCACCATGGCTGTTCAAGAGGACTTCAAGATTGCTTAGTATATACATTTAGGTGACTGACAGAAAATTTCATTTTTGATGCCTTCAGTGTTCATGTTTCTTTTCATACTGACTGTAACCACTCCCCAGCCTCAGTGCAATTTAGCCCCGAGGGTAAATAAAATAAATAAAATGACAGTCAAGTTTCATTTTTTGGACTGTCAAAACACCAGCAGCTGAATTCAAAAGCAGCGAAATCATTTTTCTCACTGTCCCTTTAATGAGTGCCTGTACCTAAGCACACGCGCATTTTTGCATTCCGACCTCGTTGAAATGTGGCCCGGTAAATTAAACTGCAGCCTGGTGCTCAAGCGATACATGAGAAATGTTGTGGCACGAACTGCTATAGCATACAAAGCAGTTCATTCCATAGGTTCATCAGGGAATACAGTGAAACCTCGGTGATACAAATCTCACGGGACCACCAAAAATATTCGAATCATCCGAAATTCGTATCACTGAAAGCATGGAAAATTACCATGCGACAAAAGAACGCTGGAGTACATTTTCATTTATTTTTTATTAGGGCCGCAGCAACATCAGGAAGAACCCTGAATGACTGTCAGTTAAGTTTTTAGATGTCTGCAATCATACCACCACTCATAAATATACGGTCCGTACGCACGTATTTAATTATGAACCAGGTGCGTTGTGACCCGCGACAGCAGTAGCCCCTTCCAAATTTTAGTACGCTTTTTTGCATGACACCGCAGTACTGCAGCAAAAGTAACAAAAAAAAAAAGCGCTTTGACGCGATGGATCAAGCCCACAAAATTACAGAACCACGTTCCTGTGTTCTGGTTTTGTTATCGCATAGGTGTTGGGGATGTTTTTTGAAAGATTTAAGACCGTGCCCGCACAAGTGCGACCTCAACGGTCGCGTACGTTGACGTTGTGAGGCCTGACTTCTTCGTCAAGACCGTCCTCGACTTCTTTCGGTCCTTGTCTACCTTTAGAAAAGTGTTTGTCTTACTACGTGATTCTGACAATTTGGCGGTGCGGCGCGTATGCCCACGCTTGCGTTACCGCGCTCGCACGTGCTTGGCGCGTCCTCCGCAACAGCGTGGAAAGCATCTCTTCGTACCTGGGCGGTAGCGTACGTTCGTATCAAACGTCGCTGCGTGAAAATCTGTTCACAACAACCGTACTCCATTACGCTGCAAGCCAATCAGCCTTGGCCGGGACCAACGAAAAATTCGCATCACACCGAAATTCGTACGAGCTGTGATCGTATCACCGAGGTTTCACTGTATCGTGTTTTATAGTTGAAAAACCTGCTATGGCTTTGCTTCTGGGGTCATATTGTTATATTATTATATAACATATACTATATTGTAAATACGCTTTGCCTTCACATAATACGCACTGCTGCACAGCAGAAGTGCAATAATGTGATCCCCTGATACGATCAGCAGCAAAGAATGACCACATCACTTATGCATAGCAGGCAGTGCTGGGCAGTATCGAAGATACATGTATCTTAGATACACTGTGTATCTTGTACATTTATCGCGATACGTCTCGCAAGACGTGTATCAGTATCTGTATTTCCGATACATTGAAGAATGTGTCGTGTATCTTAAGATACAAGATCAGCAAAGTTAGAAATTGGGCTAGTTGGTTGTACATGTTGGAGGGGAATTGCGCTACAGTTAACCGAGACTTAACAAAGCTATAGGACCGGTGAACGTAATGAACACGACAAGCGCAAACTATCAACTCAATTTATTGAAGAGAACGTTGAAGGGCGAAAATTCTATGAAAGGGGGACAACAGTCAATCTACGAAGGGAGAGGGCGCCCATAAGCCTCAGTGTTATCAACAACCCGAATTAATGAACTAGCTTGGCAACCAAACCCGCGTTAACGAAGTTTTTCCCAAAATTACCGAGCAGAAAGCTTCTAATTTTGCAGAGATAGGTTTTTCTTCGAGCGTGCGCTCTAACGCTATCGCATTAAAATGTCTAGGCGCCCTGCTCACTGCTCTAGAGCTCTAGTTTGATGAGGCTGCATGCCGCGCCCATGCATTGAGCAATGGACTCTGCAGTCGGTAGCACTCTTACGTACCGGATGAAGCAACAGGAGGCGATGGTTGGTTTCACGGTTTCATAGCACTAATCGTCTCCTTGCAACGTTTTGGCTCACCCTGCTCACACAGTATATTCGTTACTCCGCATATTGTTCAACTGTCATTGTTTCACGTAACAGTCTTTCTGGCTTGCATCGCCCGGACATGGTGCCCCCCTTTGTTCAGGCAACATGGGAGGTAGCTCCCATGTTGCTCCCTGGTAGCTTTTGATTGTCGCTATGTAACAATTTTAGATTTCTAAGAGACTAAAATCTGTTTCTCGCTTTTGCGAACTTCCCGATTTAATGAAATAACTCAAACGTCCCCACCACTTCGTTAGATTGAGTTTCAACTGTATCTCCAAATGAATCAGCAGTGCGTTGAGAAGTTTCCTTCACTCTCATTTACTAATTCTACTGGCCAGATGATTTGACGAATTTTGTTGGTCCCATTCAGGTTGAGTTAACAGAAGCAAACTCAGCAGACCAGACACAGAGTAGCCAGTTTATACTGTTTCCATCTGGGTTAATGTATCACTTTTTCCATCACATATTTGTACCATCTCACTCAAATGGCAGCACATGTTACGTACAACATTAACTAGTGCATCACTTAATGTGATGAAGGATTAGAAACGATCCAGGCACAAGATGAACTCCCTGTCTCGTGGCGCTCATCATCAGGTGGTAAGACAGTCACTCCCTGTCTTACCACCTGACATTGCCTACGGTATCGGTAGCCTGATACAATTTCATTTTCATAAAAAATCTGCTCTGTTAAGCAAAAAGTTCAACTAGAAGCTATGGAAATTACTTGACACAGCTGTGGCACAGCAAAACGTGAAGGACAGAAGTAGCATAATTATATAAGCACACTATGTTGTGCCTCTGCATGTTGCTTCTTTCGTCTGTCATCTGTTGCCACGCCAAAATTTTGGTAACTAAGTGCATATTAACTGCCCAGAAATGTGTACTAACGTATGGAAAGCCCCGACAAACACACATAAGGCTGACTGCTGCGCAACAAATAATCTTGAAGCAACCCTAACATCTGAAGCTAAGAGGGATGGAAACCAAAGAAAGCACAAAGGTAAATAAGTGTGGCTTTAAATGAAACCGGAATAAACAACACAGAGGAACAGAATTGAATATGTTCAATAAGGCAACTTGCCATTGAAGGAAGCTGAAGCTACGTCCACCCATTTATACGTGTGCTATACTTAACAGACTAAGATGCAGCGATGGCTCTTCTGTCACACTTTTAAAGGGACACTAAAGAGCAAAACGATTTTTCTCGCATTAGTAAAGTGGTCTTCCACGATACCAAAAACACCACGCTTGCTGCGAGAAGACTTAATAAGCGAGAAAACGTGCAAAAAGAAAATACAGGTGGCGACGCCACCTTGGAATTCCCGCACCATTTGACGTGACGTCACATATTTTGGACGGCGCCTGCTTGGGCCTACGTAGTTCCTAATCGGTTAAATCCAAGTACATTGTCCTCTGAGGGGGCCAGAGACTTGGCATAAGGAGTTTGTGGAAATTTCGTCGAGCCAGTGGCACCAAAATACGTTAAATGCTCTTTTAAATCTTTTACGTCACGAATTACAAAGTTCGGCGCGAAATTTAAAGATGAAACTGTGAACTTTGTTGTCTCCGCTAATAATAAACCTATGGCGGTGAAATAAACTACGCAAGAGTTCTCCGAGCACACTTTATCAATCTAAACCAATTCATTGTTTCTCTTTAGTGTCCCTTTAAGGGTATTCTGGGTAACTAGATTTCACATCCGGTGTGTTGTACAGTGAACATGGAAAATCTAGACCATTTTTAACACTAAGAAAGGCAAGCTGCTTCCAAGATATAGGATATAGGGTGTTAGTCTAAAAAATCTCTGCAGATTATCCAACCTGCTTCAATCAACGGATTCAGTAAATGCAGGGATTCGACAAGCTCAGCAATGTGCCTTGAGCAAGCAAGGACACATTTTGTGGACAATAAGCCATAATGACAAAGTTCCTTGTAACTGAGTCTCTGCAAGACCATTTCCAACACAATGTGGTGCTGCTTTTGCTACCCAACGCTTCCTGGCATACTGGGTTGCAGATGAGTGATGTTTCAAGCCTTGGCATTTCCGAGATTTGTCATTCTCTGAATGCCACTGAATGCTAACCACACTCAATTGAAAAAATATCTGTTGTAGGTTCAAAACAACGTGGTTCAAAGCACGAGACAACAGTTGTCTGCAAAGTTGTTGTCCTTACAACTGTAAAGAGGGATTTAAATGGAGGCTTATCTAGGCGATTCTGGTGCACTGCTGCTGTGCAGAAGGCCGGGTTCCTAAATGAACACAAAGAAATTCACTTATGCTAAATAGCTTACCCACCATAGAGCATGGCATGTCTCTCCTTTATGCAGCCTATCAATATGCTGTCACGATTTGGACAAAGCAATTTTTTACCTGGCCAATCTCAACATGTTCGTATTCCTTCAAGATGATGCATAATGCTGAAGCATATCTCAGATAACCAAGTCTGCTAATAGCCTATATACTCATCCTGAGGCAGCTTAATTGTAACAACGAAGCTAGAACAAGCAATGACAGGAATCAATAGTGCAACTGTCAATTTACGCCTCGTGCTGTATAATACGTCCAGGTTACCGTGTACATGTCTACGCCAAACAGTGCTTCAAGTATGCCACAGCCTTCTGCTGCTCCCACTACAGCACCATTTCTGCCAGACACACACTCCAGACGCGTAGTGAAAAGCCACTCTCCTTTATTATCGAGATATCGCTAAAGACCGTGTGTCGCAGAAATGCATTGACAGCAGTGTCTCCGAGCAAAGAATGAAAAATCAGGGTTTGAGCAGGAATCAAACACGGGAATAATGAGTGGCAGTCAAGTGTTCTACCACAGAGCCATGCCAGTGCTTGAAACTGCGTATGGAAAAGACCCTGGATAGGAGTCATGTTGGGCAATGAGTCACGTTAACAGATATTGTGTGGCAAAAGCGTAGAACCTCACCAGGTGCTACACCCGTAAAGTGCGTGACAAGTAGATTGCTTAAAGCTGCCTACCCAGTACAATGAGCTTATTTAGCCAAATTTCCTTATCGTCATCTGAAGCCACATCAACAAAGTGTGCTGCTATGTATACTGTGTGTGTTGCTTTACAGAAGCATGGTAGGTACTCTGCTACTTCGCAAAATAGTGAATTGTAGCGTAGGGAGTACTCCGCAACACAGCTTAGTTAGGCTGTTCACCATGAAGCAAATGAGAAAGATATGAACAGGGCCTGACAACGCTATCTTATTCTACTGTTAAAGGTGAAGCTTAGAGCACCGTCCAAGTTTTTCGTGATCATTTGTGTAATAAATTGTTTGACGTCGTTTCCTCCCACAAAAGATGTTAGCAATCAGCAGATCTGAACCGCAACCATTCACAGTGCTTACATATTTTTTTTTTTGCAGTGGATAAATTATAGAGCCTGCAGAGGAGAGCATATGAAGATGGTGATAAACTATAAGGGTAGTAGTTTCGGCTAGTTTGTGTTCCATAGTGGCTGTCGTTTGTCCGCCCTAGTCCACATAGTCCTTTTTAGCACTTTCAGTGCAAGTGGTCATGTCTCGCGCCATTAGGTGCGCCACCTCATTTAGGCTCAGGAGCACGTCGCCTTTCGTGGGGACGTGGTTCCCCGTGCACGTCTTTTACAATGGTTGAGCTCGTACTTCGGGGTATGCCTACTTGGGCCAGAAGTTAGGCGATCTTTAGTAAGGCGGTAAACACTGAGGCACCAAAACTGTAGTGATCATAGCAACAATGTCATCTTCCTTGCAGGATCGCATGTGCATTCGAGTATCTCAGAAGTATCCTCACCTCTTGGGGGTAATCGCACTTTTTTAACGTAAAGAAACTGACTGAATACACCACAAACACAGAGCGCAGTTTCTGTATGTTAAAAAAGCGCGATTACCCCCAAGATGTACAACCAACTAGCACCTATAGCTGCTCTTATCCTCCCCTCGGCTTGCACGATTACACATGCAGTGTTGGGAAGTGACATTGAGAGGGCACTCGCACTGCTGCCTTTTGCACCTTGCCGAGATCCTGCAGCTGACAAGTCCTCTTCCCTTCCATTTTTTTTTAAGAAACTGGGGAGACTCCTCTCTCAGCTCGGGAACACTTTTGGCTTTTAACATTATAACGTTAAAGAACCAGTGTTGCAGAAAATCCGGTTTTGGCGTTCGTGTCATTCTCGACGAATGGAAATCCAGATGGATGCAAAAAAAAAAAAATCAGCGTCCGAGCCGAAATCAAACCCAACATTCGCCACAGATGTAAACATTCATGGAGGTGATTCGTTGCTGCCACCTACCACCTAGTTGGGCACCCTGTACTCTCAGCCATGGCTCTGGTGATAGTGCAGATCGGGACAGTTTATGTTTCAAGTTGGAAACCTGATAATGTTATTGCATTAAACTGTTAAAAGGGAAGTTTCAGTGTCCTAGTTTTCCTTTTCACTTCGTCTTCCAACTCTGGAGGTGCAACAGACCATATGTTGACAGGAGTTGCAAACATCGCTACCCGTCGTGGTGATCCTTGAAGCACCCCAGCCTGCGAGTGTGACCTGCCACCCCGGGCCTGGTACACGAATCCTCGTGAGGAGAGCTGAACCTTTCTTTCGACCAATGCTTCCCATGTCATTGTACTTTTCCAAAAGCAATGGGGAATGCTCTGCCGCTGAGGTTTCTGTGTGTATTTGTTGGTTGTGGTGGCATTTCTTTTTGTAGCTAAGGCGAATAAACACCTTGAGCTAAAATGCTTGTCCTTGTCTCTGCTTGCATGAAACCGCCATGGTTGAACGCGAAATGTGGGGTAAGAGTCGTAGTTCTGGTTATGGCTACCGCCGAAGTGTTAGCGAGCTGCTATCACGCTCATGTCAACACTCCTGTTTTGTTACAGCGTGACAAAGCTGATGCAGAAGTGTCGAAGTGCTGAGACTGAAAGAGCATGGGTTATCAATTACAATATGTGCATGCAGGCCTGACACACTGGATCGCACCATGTTAGCACAGAGACTACCGCTCTGCTAACATGGCGAGATCCAGATGAGGTCAGGTCTGCATGCACAGATTTTAATTGATAACCCGTACATTGTTTATCTCAGCGCACTTGCACACTTCTGCATCAGCTTTGACATGCTGTAAGAAAACATGAGTGCTCAAATATGCGTGTAGAAATGTATAAAGCATGCAAGTGTGTGTGTGCACCTGTAAAGTAGAGTATGTTTTGTAAATGTATTACGATAAACACTCATAAAAGCAGACATCCTTGTTTTTAGTTAAAAATGGTTTTTTCTTAAAGAAGAAATATCAAGGTAGCAAGCTGACAATGTCGATCCAGTAGTATTCAATACGTACGCAACTTGTTTATTTTGTTTTGAGGACAATGATCCACGACTACTGCCAATTTTCTCAACACCAACAATGAGAATGCTATTAAGCCACAGTCAGAGTTGTGCAGTCATTCAACTTAATATTGGGAACGAATATGTGAAGTAGTCCAATTTAGGGAATTCAACTTTAAAAGGATTGAGAGCAACGAGGTATGTATAACACGTCCCACGAGGATGAAGGAGTTAGGTGCAGAGATAGCCCTATCCACAACAGGCTGGCAGTGTGAGCCACCTACCTGCCAAAATGCCAGGCTGAGCAAAAAAGGAGGACGGTCGGTTGTCCTGCTTGCGCCCCAAGGGTATATTGTTGCTTTGCAGATTGTCATCGTCGTAGCCACCGCTCGGGGGTCCCTGCGCTATGTCGACACGAGGACCCTTGGTTGACGTCACTGGACCGGACAACTCTGGAATAGTGTTTTCCTCCTGCAAAGGCACGGCATAGGAAGTTATTGCTAAGAGGAACTTTTACCTCTGGAAACGCACGTCCTGCATTCCGAAGACAGAAGAGTCTCCTGCAGAGAGCCCCTTGGGAAAGTCTGGAGAGATTTCAGCGCGCTTATTAATACCATAACGATGCTACCTACAAAAGGAGTTTTCGCAGTCGTCTCACGTTCACGAGCAATACAGTAGACGTTCTTCCATTAAATTAAAGTTTACGCTCTGTCCAGTAAACTAGAAACACTCTGGTTTTATGGAGGCTGAATAAAAGTCTACCAGATCCACCTGCTTGGTTGAACATTTCACATTCACGTCCCTCTTGAAGGCAGTCTATGACACCCCTATTAAACTATTGTCGCATAAAGAACACAGTATTGTATCTGCAAAAAAACAACGCAGCTTGCATTTGGCACTTCAGAATTGAAAAAGTGCCTTGACCGTACAATACAGAATACAGCCTGGAAACTTTTTTTAATTCTGTTCTATAAGATGCATATATGCACAGATGTCAGCCAAGGTTGGAGATTCACACTGTTCGTGGCTCCTATCAGCAATGCTGAACAGTATGCTGGTGAACAACAGTGATTCGGTATGGCTGAACCTCTGAAAAATGTGCAAGGTTTCTAGCAGCAAACTTTACTGTGGAAATGATGTCTCCTGTACGAAACTGATGCATTAGCATGCAAGATGCATCGTGCATATATGCTATAGCAGCACGACTTGTACAGTCCTTGTTTTATATGTTTCATATATGCTTCTTGCTCAAAGAAACCAGGTAAGAAGAGCCATACACTGCCCAAACACTAGACACAGTGCGACTTGGAATACTTGATTTTAGTGCTGGTTGCCAGCATGAAAGAGAAGAGAACTAAAGAGAGTAAAAGCTTTATACGAGCCGATTGCATTGCCTCTGCCCTCTAATCGCGATTGAGCTTGTACAGTGAAACAGGACGCCCTACATATGCATTAATTACTGCAATTTCTGTTGCTACCCTTTGTCTGATGTGTCTTGTCTCTGTAGACAAGGTCACTATCATGAAAATTCACGAGTCCCTTATGAGCAAAAGCTAATTGAGGCCCCAAAGAACCACGCATTATTCTATTCTGATCTAACCAGAAATCTGTTCAATGAACTATCTTAGAGCAATGAACATGCATCGAATAGAAATTATGGCTTCCTTCCACTTCAGTGGTGATGTCTTAATTGCCTGCCGACAGAAGTAATAAATCAAATTGGGCCATGGTACATGCAACGAATAATGTGTAGTCGGCTTTGTCAGCATTCGCTTGCCAACAGACAGCGATCAGGACAACAAGGTTTCATCAACAGATGGCAATGCATCAGAGACAATGGGTGTGCCACTAGTCTGCACCTATCTTTACTTACGGCCTGTTTGTGCCTTCTCTCTGCTTGCTGCCAATGATCATTCGTTAGCAGCATGTTTGAGGGTGCTAATTAACGCAGCTGCGTGCACATGTCTGGTCATGTGGTACTTTTTCAAATGTCAAGCACTGTACAACCTGGAAAACTTGAAACCACAGGAGCTTTGTCCTAAAAACAGGCTTTTTTTAGCCTTAAGTATGCTCTTAAATTTCTTTTTTGAAGGTACTCTATTTAAATGCTGTAACAGTTGACTAATTAAAGGGACACTAAAGAGAATGAGTCGATTTAGATTGATAAATCTTGTACTTTCGGAACTATAATGTTAATTTCACCATCATAGGTGTATTAATAAAGGAGGAAACGAAGTTCATAGTTTCATTTTTAAATTTCACACCATGATCTCCATGCGTGATGTCGCAGATTTCAATGTGTACTTATCGTATTTTGGCGCTATTGGCTCAACAAAATTTTCTCAAACTTTGGTATGTTAACAAAATGGCACCCTCAGAGGACAGTGTCATTCATTTTTACCATTTAGGTACTGTGTAGGCCATAGTAGGCGGTGTCAAAATATGTGACGTCACGGCGAATGGTGTGGAAACTTCAAGGTGGCGTCGCCACCCAGATTTTCTTTTTGCGCAAGAATCTCTCTTACTAAGAGTCTTCTCGCAGAAAGCTGGGTGTTTTTGGTATCGGGAAAGAGCAGTTTACCAATACGAGAAAAATAGTTTTGCTCTTTAGTGTCCCTTTAAAGGTTGATTACCTGAGCTCATTAAAAAGTGATTAGCTCAAGAGGTCGGGATACCAACTTGAATGCATTATGGTAATGCGGTGGCATTTTTTTTTCCTTTGAAAGTTAAGAGTAGGCTGAAACCCTGAGCAACCCAATTTGAACACTCATAGTTGTGATCACCAACTTTTTGCTGTTAATTCTGATTATTCAAGAAATAAAACAGAGATAAGGGAGTAGAAAGAAAAGCAGAGAAAGGAGATAAAGAGCTATGACGTTCAGTAAGGTCACACAAAAATATGCTTTTTGAACTCGCCTCGGGATTGAGAGTGGGGCCCTTTGGCTTGGAGTGCTTGGGAGGGTGTTTCGTGTCCGTGACCACCGTGACTTTGGGCGTGACAAACACTGCAACAAGGACGAACACGAGGCTTTTGAGGCAAGGCAAACTCAATCAGGCAAAGAAACAATGCTCAACTACGAGCAATGCTGTACACGGTGATCCATCCAGGCATCCTGTTGACAGCTGTTACGAGAGCTGCCCATAAAGCTAGAGGCCTAAACAATGGGGACACATCCATCACGTGCAGATGCCTCTTATGTCACACACGCGAGTTTCTAATGAGGAGCTAAAGTTTCGACAACTCTATATACGTAATGCCTCGCTGTTCACTAAAGCACGTCCCTTGGGGGTAGGGAAGGTAGTAAGTGGAAGCGTGTGCTCGTGCCGAGAAATATATGCACTGAAAGCAAACAGACATTAAAACAGCACCAGAGTATGCGTAACTTCCTTTTTTTGTGCGTCACACGAAGCTCCCACGCTGTTCAACTTGCAAAAAAAAAATTGGCAAGCCTCCGAGTGCTTTCTAATGTAACAGCTTTTCTACAGCCAGTTGTTCTTACTGCATCTAGCAGAAGGTGGCCATATGTAAGCTCAGGGCATTGCTAGGTTTTGTTAATCGCCAAGTCATCTGTGCTGCCAGTTGTGAGGGCCAATGTCGCAGAATTTGAGACTTGAATAATAAATGTTGGGGTTTTAAGTCTCAAGACCATGACATGATTATGAGGGATGCAATAGTGGAAAGCTCCGGAATTTTCCACCACCTGGGGTTCTACAATGTGCAGCTAAATGTAAGTACGAGGGTCTCAAGCATTTTTACCTCCATCGAAAATGCGGCCACCGTGGCCACGATTCGATCCTACAACATTCGGGTTTGAGACTTGCACAAAAGAAAAGAACTGCCTCGCTCTCGTGCGATCACCTTCCGTGAGCTGATGTCAATGAAAGCTGGGTGTACAAAAAATGCTACATCAAATTGGTGTGCTCCGAGGCCTGCTACTATCACTTCTATGGTCCAGGTCCAGGTGAGTGTGGTCCAGGTGAGTGTGGCCTCCCCCACGTAGGGGAGGCCACATTCAAAAACCAGTTTCCTTGCATAACGTAGATTTTGATTTTACCTTTCATCTATGCCCAAACCTAGTTGTTGCATCCGAATGCAGCAGCAAAAGTCTAGCACAACAAAATTATCAACCGCATAAGAGCTAGCTTGTACGGAACCTACATTACAGCCAGAAAAACTTTTCTAGCTTACTCATGAAAATATTTTATTCAGTATAATGGCAAGTGAAGTGCATAGAGGTCACAAAAAAAGACATTCTCGATACACAGAAAAAAAAAAAGAACATTGGAGCTCCGACAGTGGCACAGAAAGGGAACATCGAGAAAAATGCATAGTAATAAGGCATCAACCTCCAACATTTGGCAGTGGCCATTGAGAGTCAAATTTCTTGAAGGCATGTTGTTCCAGAATTTGTATTAATCATGCCTTCTGACCATCATGTACTTGCAATGTTGACGTGTGTAATGTATAAAGGTAAGAGTTAATAAAAATAAACAATTAACAGCCTTCACTAATGTTTTGCCGACAGCTCAATTGTGCGGTGGACATTGCACAGCTATGGCAACTACTGCTTCAAATTGCAGAAAGAAAAGATAATCTGGCGACATGTTTCCTTTTGCTTGCCCCCTGTGAAGTTACTAGCAGAATACCGACAGCAAGTTTACATTCAGGCTGTTACAACTTGGTGCTGGCCCTACTACAATGCTACACGGCTCTCCTGTTCTGTCTGTGTGTACAATGAACGCTGATCCGTGTGCGTGTGCACAACTAGTTCTTTTTCCTCCTTGCTTTATTGTTTTTCTCCCCTTCCCCCACGTAGGGTAACAAACCATGGACAACCTGATTACACTCCCTGCCTTTCTCTCTCTGTGCTGCTATGGCAGTTTACTATATGGATCTATAAATCACATATGATTAATCTGAACCAACCTAGTACTGTGGCATTGCCCGATTCTCCATTGGTTTCAGCGGCTTTCATGCAGGTCTGCATGGAAGCCACTACGATGGTGGTTTGAAACACTGAAGTCCGAGTCAAATGCTTGCATGAGCCTTTAAATTATCGCACTTCCATACGTTTTAAATGTGATAATTTACGAAACCAAGTGCTACGTTTGACCACACTCACCTGGACCCACCGTTCCCGAACCCATCTCCTCTTCGGATAGGTGGTCGTCCCCAGAGCCCTCAGCATCTTCATCGTCTCCTATCCCAGAGGACGCGTCCGTGTCTTCAAAATCTGCACTGCCTTCCACAGCCTGGTCACTCTGTTTACCGATGAGAAGATCGAATTAACAAGCGAGATTAAATATGAAAAGCGTGCAAATACATCTTTACACGATGAAGAAAATTTTAGTGAACAGAGAAAGAACTTATTGGAAGAAGGCGGAGAGGTCTGCCTGCGCTAGTGCACTCTGGAAAGGGAAAGGGAAAAAAAAAAAGTGATGAGGTATGATGACGGGGACAAAAAGAGGTGGTGCGTATGCACAATGGCCACGTAGCACAGCAATTTCCCTAGAGCGAATAAAGTTTTTTTCCGTTTCATTAGTGTTGAGTCCAGTACTCTTCAGAAAATCTAGAACCACCCTTGTCACAGTTTTTGACAGTGTGATCGCACATTGTGGACAAAATACAACTCTCATCAAGTGTTTTAACTCTAATGCCTGCCAGCGTTAAAACTAGCGTCTGCTGTTGTGCCACGTAGAGTGGGCAGTCACGAAATAGATGTGCTAAAATTTCACATATTCAGCAGTGTTCACAGAGCTGAGAATGTTCGCCTCATGGCAGAAGTAACAAGCAGACCAGGCTGAGCTTAGTGTTTTACAAACCATCAATATGCAATGTGGTACACTGCATGTGTAATTTCATGCATTGTATAGCACAAAATTTCTGCGGCAAGTCAAAAGTGATGTGCGCTATGAATGAGCACGACTGACTAGTTTACATGCTATGAAATCACAAGAGCAGAAATTCGCTTATAAATTTACTACTGCATTGCCTCTTCCATAGGAAAATAGAAGCTGAAATTTGTGTTGTCAAAAATTGACTTAAAAATGCACAGAGAGATTTGGCAATTGTGCTGTCTGTATAATGGTAAAAGGGGGCATAAATTTCTCAGTTCGAACATCCTGAACTAGTTAATGAACACTGCACTGTTAAACATGAAGTTACACGAGTTAGTGAAGGGTTCAGCCGAAGGACTAAAAGCAAGGTAACTATTTAGCCTTATATATTTAATAGCGTGTGTGGGTATATTCCAGCGTTCGCACAAGTGACCACTTGCTATCCACTGCGCCATGAGTTAATGCTGAAAATTGCACAGACACACGCTCGCATGCACCATTTGGTCGATATAATCTCAAAAAGTGCTGTGCAAGTGGAAAGCTTTAGTTCCACTAATGCAGTTGCTGATGCTGCCGGGAACAAAACTTCGACTCGAAAGTGTAGATCACTATACTGCACATTGCAAACAGCACTCAATGTGGGATGATAAAGGGCAAGGCATGGCAGCACTGCTGTACAAACAAGAATATCTGAGGGTGCATGTAACAGTAGGAACAGTGCTTGCTGTTAATTCTATTGAATTGTAGTTTTGATCACTCCCAGTATCTTATGTAGCACAGCTCTTCTCTGTAATAAAGAAGATGTGTAAACGTGTAGACCTTTTAGGGTGAATCTGGCACATTTGTTACACCAACTGCTGAAGGCAAGTCATTGCATCACTAGAGAACCTGATGAATGTCTGTTGGACTAAAGCAGAACTGCTCATTCTTTAGATCTCCCTGTATACAAACTGGCAGCAGCTTTCCTTTGCTATGCTACGGTTAAAAATAAGGACTCCAGGCAGCCGTGTTCCAAGGAGAATATGGGGCTGAGGTGAATTATGGAAGCTAAGACAAATCCACTTTGCGAGCTACAACCATGGAGGAAAGAAAAACTAGGCTGGAGCATCGCATGATTCCGCTAGCCTCGGCAAGCCAACCTCCTCCAACGACACTCCTCCAGCTCTCCAGGCCCAGTGGGCAGTGCCTCTTGTGTATGATTAGGTCCCCGATTAGATGCAACCAAAACGAGCTGACCAATAGAAGCGCTTGCCTATCGTGTGAGAAGGGCATAGTTGTCCTTTAATTTTTCTACAACTAGGCTCCAAGAATGTTGCATGATGCTCTTAACTGACTAGAGACTACATGTTCTACTGCTGCCACGTTTGTTGCAAATAAGAGCCGATCCTAGAACAGAAGCACAGCGGCATGCAAGCAAATGAAGCTGCGGACGAAAATTTATGAAACTAGAAGAGTAAATGAATTTTAAGTTTCTGGCTCCATTAGAGCATGATACAGCTCTTGCATTTTTTTCAAGATAAAGAATTATGAAGGCCTCCACAAACATCACAATCTACGACATCATGGCCAGCTGGTTAGAGAACATGAAAGAAATGTTGCCGCCTCGATTTTCTGTTTACAGTTTTTCTGGCTAACCAAAGTATGCTCGTAGCAAGAGCGGTGCTTTTGGTATCGTGGGGTAACTTAGTAATAAAAGTGAAGCCTTCTCTTTCTCCCTCTCCCTTTGGCAGCCTTCTAATACAATGAATGCATTGATGCAGGAGTTCTTACACAATGCACAAAGGTTGGGTCAAGGCATGAAAGGTTCAGGTTGGGCTAGTTTGTGATAACTTGAGGACTGCTCAGCTAGCGCACACACACACACAAACAAAAAAAAAAGACTGCTATTAGTGCATCTACCTTGTGTTGTGCTTTGTTCTTGAAGTAATATTCTGAATGATTCATCAAGGCCAAAGCAACACACTGACTAGTTTTTGTTGCACACACATAATGTGGTTATTGTATTGATCAGAAACCTTAAGCAGCATATAAACTGAGTAGTTCAGATGAGACTTCGAAAGCTAACACACAGAAGTAATTACGCTGTCCCCAATCAACCACAAAAGTTTACAAAACTTACTTTCATAAACTTTATATTTGGTATATTGTTTTCTCTGCTAAGGTTATTACCTATCGCAATAACACTTGCTGAAATGTACGTATATTTCGATCATTCTAGTGCAGTGATGTTTTGTGCAAATGTAGTTTCAATACTTCATGTAGTGCAGATGCGTACTTTTTCAGCAAAATTGTATTTGAACAACTTGACATTTACTCCAATAATGGTCACGAATATGTGCCATGAAAATCAGTCACAAAGACAAGGTATCCATTGAATTTTGAGCTAACTGATGATCTCATTTATGAAAAGCATTCAATATGCTTTGCCTCCGAGAGTATCTGTTTACACAGGATTACAGAGTGCATATATGTTAGACTAAGACCCATACGTCTTTTTTGTATGTAAAAAGGAACGAGTGGAGAGTGCCACATGAAATACAATAAGATGCGACTGTTAACCTAATCGCGCGCTGCAACCACACATGCTTTTTATGTACAGTGTATACGAGAATGCACCCTGGTTATGCCAATATGCCATGTGCAATTCTAGGTCTACATGTAGAATCATGTTCGGTATTAGCTACAATGCGCGAATGCTTTGCCATGCACAAGTGCATCATAGCTCATAAGCATGACTGTATATGCAGATCAGTGGCGTAGCCGGGGGGGGGGGGCACCGGGCCCGTAGCCCCCCCCCCCCCAGAAATTTTTTTCCCCATGGGATACAGAGCTCAAAATGACACTCGACCCCACTTGTCTGCCCACACCCAATGTCAGATCAAGGAGGTGCAACCCCCCCCCCCCCTTCCCCCCGAAAGAAATCGCTGCCTACGCAACTGATGCAGGTATCCACAATACATGTAAGTTTGCGAGAATAGTGTATATCCTTAATAGAGTGAAAGATACAAGAGATATTTGTGGTTGATTGCGGTATGTGTGGTAAGGGACAACATCCAAAATGTGCAGCAAACACCACGTTAGGCGGTACAAGGGTGTTAGAAGGCAATACCTGGGGATCATCAATGAAGAACATGCCGTTATCCCCATGCTTTTCTTTCGTGCTTTGCACCTGCAAACAAACAAAACGAAGAAAATTTCAGACAAGTGCACACGCAAATGAGTGATGAGGTCTTCATTATACAAAAGCGAACTCAAGACAGGGGATGCATTAAAATACTGCACAATCTTGCGGAACTACAGCATGTAAGCTCATTAAGCAAGCGCGAAAATTCTGGTTAGGAAGATTTGTCCCGTTTCAATGAAACGCGGGAAATCATTCGCAAAACATTCACAAAATTATTCACCCGTACAACGCTCAGCAAAGCTTCTAACACTGAAAGCATACTGCTGTGCACAATAAGAGTTGGAAACATTGGGCCTGCGATACAAGGGCGAGAAATATAAAGAAAATGCGATAAGCTAGTTAATCAACCTTTCGTAGATGTCTGTGCAGCCATGCAGTTCCGGAGCTTTTAACTGGCTGAACGCAAAAGTATAGTGAAAAAACTCGCAGGGACGCAAGCTGCTGATACCTTGGCTAGTTTATTGGGCACCTATTACATGCATTACAACTAGGGTTCTTTAAGCAAGACCACTAATGCACACACACACAAAAAAAAAAGTAGGCACACGAGTGTGTAACACTTTAATGCCCGGTAATGAGCCGCGATTAAAAGAACGGAGCACGTGCCATTTTTCTGCTTTTTGAGCCGAACGTGCATTGTAAACGTTCACGCAAGCGTTATGTTCAAGAAAATGAGCGCCTAAGATACTAGGGGCTTACGTGGGTTTTGTTGCACGATTAAGCGAAGAAAGAATTAGTGCAAGCTTGTTATTCGAAAGCTGTGAGGCAAGCAACGCGCTAGCGCCCCTCGTTAAAACTTCGGCGAAAGGAGACTGTGCCGGTTAAATAAACAAGACGGCACATGCTCTTCGGTGGACCCGCAAAAATTGACCGCAGGACAGATCCCAGTGCGTGATAATAGAGGAAATATCAAGACGGACAAAATCTGCATCAAATATGCGGTCAAATGCGTTTGTAAAGACGCTGGGTGCTCAACCCGCGATTGACAACACGTTTTCAAATGTGATAACGAAAGTAACGCGCTCGAAGAGAAGTGAAACTAGATTTTGAACCTCGTCAGTTAACGAGAGAAAAGCAAACTATCACCGTCCCGGCCCATTTGCTTTACTGTTGACGCTAACTAGCGTTCATACTTGGAAGTGTGCGCGCTTCACAGATGTTTTCGAAAAAGACTGAAAGTTGACGGGAGAGGTGCCGATCTACTTCCTCCCCAGGGGCGTAGCCAGAAATTCTGTCGGGGGGGGGGGGGGGGGGGGGGGGGTTCAATCACTTTATGTATGTTTCACTTTTTGAGCGCGCAAAAGAACAGGGACGAAAAACGACGCGGACACAGGGCTAGTTCAGCGCTGTATGTTCGCTTATGTATGCTCATGTTTATGTATGTTCGTGCGTTGTTAAGTGGCTGCAAGCAAAATTGAAAAATTTCCGGGAGGGTTTGAACCCCCCCTTGGCTACGCCCCTGTTCTTCCCGTTAGTTTTCGTTCTGAACATCTGGAAGCGCACATATTTCTAAGTATGAATTCTATACGTACTCGCTCAAGCTTCTATTACTAATGTAACATTAGTTATTTCACAGGATTTGAGACTGATCGGGATTCTCGCAAGTGTGCAACCGACGCACGCACCGGCCCTGCTTGAGAGTCGTGTGGCAGCCACCACATGCGAGGCGCGCCGTGCATGCTCGTAAACAGGAAGAGGCGACGTGAAGATAACATATGCGTGACGCAATAAAAGAACAAACGTATTTCGCCCGCTGGACTGACTAGAGGATGGGCCGAGAGCCAAACACTTCCCCGTAAACAGCCGGCCGGCATCCCGGAGTTACAAACGCCGCACGAAAAAACACCAAAACAAAACGAAAACGAGAAAACCGAAACTACGCGAAAGACTCCATTGGCGCGGGCAGGCACGAAACGAACGCAGCTTGTGGACGCTGCAGAAACGAGTAAGAACGAAAGAGGCAGAAATATTACTAAACAGTGACGTAAAATGAACGCAAGAGAAACGCGCGAAGAGAAGGAGGAGAAAACGAAAGATGGACAAAACAGCGGAAGTGAGAGCTGCCACGGACAACCGCGCGAAATAAGGCCGAGCGCGGAGGGGTTTCGGAAGAGCTCGAGGGGGGGAACGTCAAAGTCCGCGCGAGCCAAGGAAGAAGCACAGAAC
The DNA here is from genome assembly GCF_013339695.2 of Rhipicephalus sanguineus. NCBI lineage: Eukaryota > Metazoa > Arthropoda > Arachnida > Ixodida > Ixodidae > Rhipicephalus > Rhipicephalus sanguineus. The sequence goes on along the minus strand of NC_051177.1, from coordinate 125,664,960 downwards.
GAGAACAAACGAACAATATATAGCGCGCAGGAAGCATAAGAAGTGCGGTATGGTGGAGATGCAGGGGAACAAAGGAGCAGGCGAGGAGAGCCTGGAGAAAGCAGCGGAGGAGGAAGGCCCGTCCGATGCCCCCAGGCTAACTGCACTCGCACCCCTGCAGCCGCGGGGAGAGCGTCGCGTCGGTCGGGGGCAATACCCGCCGGGCTTTGAGCTCTCCTCTCGTCCTCCCTCGCTGTTTCACACCGGGGCCTGTGTGTCCGTGAGCTGCGCAATCGAGCTACTTCCTGCCCGAAAACTGCTGGCCCGGCCCTGCCTGCGCCCAAGAACCTATACAGTAACGGGGAGCCGACGACAGCCGCAACAACGCCGGCTTCTCTGGCCAGAACCAAGCTCGAGGTCCGCACCCTGCGGCCGCTACAGCAGAAGCTGACACAACAGAGATGAGGAGGATGAGAAGGGAAGTGCCGAGCTGTTATCCCTCCCCCACGTGCCGTCGGCAGTGTGAGCGCCGCCCATGCAGTCAAGTTGCGCTCCAGAAGAAGAAGAAGAAGAAGAAGGCATCGACCGCACTAGGGCCCTTCGGACACACTGAAGAAGCCCAGTCATCGAGTACAATCTGAACCCGGGCGATTGTCCTGATAATAGGAATATGCCGCCATCCCTCAGCACTTCCGTACCATATAAATTATAGGCATCTCGGACGAGTAAGATTCGATTGATGTGGGTATACAGGAGTGCCCAACGATACGGTGGCCATATATAGCTGGCGTTTTAGATTTGCCAGGTTAGCGCATAATCCATGAGCAAAAATTGTGTCGCTGGCGGTAGGTGAAATATGGCCGAATACAGTCACATAACAGCATATCGTGCAAGTTTTCTTTTTTTTTTTCCTTTTGTGCTAGCTAGGGTCAGCTGCGTGGGCAGTTACGACGCTACTTGTCCTGTTCCATAAAACGTGATACGAACGAAATGGCGCACGGTTGCAATTGTGCTCATCTAAAGTTACGTTGGTAAGTTGCACGAATGCATCTAGGTTCTATTGCGGTCAGCACTATAACAATCTTGTCCTAAGAACTGCGATATCCTCGAACACATGCTCCAGCCGGGGACAGCTGCTTCACGTTGGTTTTAGCCATGGAGGATACCGTAATACTGGGTAGTTCAAAGACAATTGACAAGGTGCGTGAAGATACGCTTCTACAGTCTAGAGAAGCGCGTGACTGTGCTAAACGTAAGCTAACTGTTAGGACAGGATGCTATACAATCACGACGAAAAACTTCTGGAAAGCGATACAACTGGGATAAAGGGTCAGAAAAAATACCACAAGGAGTGGGGCTTTCAGTCGGTGTAGGAGAAAGGTCGACACGGACCGATAGTCACCAGCGAGAAGGCGGAGAGGCAAGAGCCAGTGAAAAGTATCCCCACTCGTGTTCGATTACACGAGGATAGAGAGATGCCTTGGGTGACCCTAAGCCAAGGAAGCACCAGTCCGCCGTGAAGGCCCTCACATCCACGACGTAGAGTGTCACGACGCGAACAATGAAAGGAAAAACGTATCTCCCCCCCCCCCCCCCTTTCGTGGTGACGCACAAGCGAACGCTAAAATGAAAAGGTCGACAAGCTAGAAAGTAGCGCAAGGTTCCGCAGCAACCCTCTTTCCTTCCCCCCCCCATCTTCATTCGCTTGCATCTACACGTACCTCCTCGAGCCGCGGTTCTTTCGTTTTGAATCCCTGCGACGCCTCAGCCACGCAACCGCCCCGACGCCCAACTAAAGCTCGTCCCTGCCCGCACCGTCGAGCAGACAGGAACCGCGAGGACAAGCGCGCGAAGGGACACAGAAGCAGACTGCCACCACACACAAAAAACGAAAGAAAAAAAGCCTCCGGGCTTTCGCGAGGAAGCCAGTGTTTGTTGTCAGTGGGAGCGACGTGGGCGCCCCGGACCGCGAAGGGGGGCCAATATAGCGGGATTCCAGGAGATGCGACGACGACGCCATCTTGACGCACGCTTCAGACAAGGAGGAGGACACCGCTGGAGAAGAACGCCTGCCTCAGTCGGGGAACGCGAAACTTATATCCTCTCGTCTTGTCCCAGGACGTGAAAGGGAACAAAAGACCGACGCTTAAGGTATCCGTTGTTCTAGATCGCCTCGATGGACCGGGAGAAAAGCTTGCGTAATATCGCTAGAGTAGCTGCCACTGGTCTGGCCCGGCTTTGAGAAAATAACCGAAACACTGAAGCCTGCAGGAATGTACAGACGAAACAAGAAAGGACGTATACTGAAGCAACAAAGCCCGTTAGCCCTTCGAAACCTTCGGGCAACTATAGCAGCTGCGTACGAAAGTTGGGGAGGACGAGGCGGCCCCTGAGGGTTAAGGTCGTTAAGGCGAACCAGAGCGCATGCCTCGCAGACAAGCAATAATGCCTCGTGGCACCAGGCAGGCTCCCGAATAAAAGGCCCGCTATGGCGCCTGTCTTTCCTCGATGCTGCTTCCATTGTCTCCACACGTCACGGACATGCAATTACGGCTCGGGTCATGCATTGCTTCGGCTGAGCAGTCTTAAGAGATGCCTGCGTTGCATTCGGGGCAAATTTGTACTTGGTCGCAATACACTGTATGTGCAAACTATAACCGCTCACCACGCTCAAATCAGCAGTAAGCTAATCGAGTAATACAAGCGTGGCTGGAACTTCCGGACAGCTAAACGGCGCGAGATTGACAGTTCGCGTAGTCCGAGAGATATTTTTTTTTGCTTTAATGTTTTGTTTACTTCGTTTATCGCCACTGCGCTGCCATCAAACGCCCGATATAGAAGGTGGGCGGGTGGCGTGAGAGCGTTGAGAAATCGCCGAGCGCGCGTGATCGATAACTCGCCGTTCAAAGCACGTCAGGCGAGAAAGAACACGAAGGCCGGAGGATGGGTGAGCAATGTTCCTCCCGCTCCGAACCCACGGCCATTGAGTAGCACTGCTCTGACGAGTATAAGCCCGTTCGCTGCTAACTGCTGACGTCAACTCAGTGAGAAAGAACAGTTTAGGCAGCACGCAACCATCTCTGTCGATGACGGGAGGCGTAACTACAGCTGTAAGGTATAACGCCCAGGAGCTGCAGTTTCTGGTGTACAGGCGCAGAGACTGCGCGCGCGCGCCCATGTGCTCCCTCACAGAACGCAACACGGTCTGTCAAACTTCTGTCGGAGGAAACCCTCGTCTACAGTAACTACGCTACATTGCAGTTAAAACACTGCTTCTTACGCGGTGTAGAGTGACATTGAATTGGAACGACTCAATTGAAATACAAGACACGGTATACTGTACTTCTGCAGTGTTATCTGTATAGGCGGTTATCAAATGCATACACAGACAAATAACGAATTTGAACACTACATTACTCCTAAATGCAAAGAACTTTACTGTAGATATGGCAAGTATCGGTACCATATTAGTTCGTATCCGATATTCGTTGCAACAGTAATGCGAAAATTGCCTCTAGCATATCGGCAATCTAGCTCGCGCAAAAATACTGCATACAAAAACACAAGCACAGCGCAGAACGAAATGTTCCACAGTGTCCATGCACGAGAGGCCCTTCTCTACTTTAGCAGTTTCAGTCGTCGGGAGTTTCTCGAAGTAGCTTCTCAGCCTCCTGGACATGTCCGCGGCATCCTCACTCCTCATTTCCGCCAACATTCCCGCAACTTTTGTTATCCCATTATAAACCAAATTTTGTATGTCACAACCACGTTTTAAACAAATGTGGTTGTCCATTTTCTTTCAATATTTACGCAGCTTTTTGTGCTATCTTTAGAGTTTTGAGCCTCGCGCTAACCAGATATTTCTTCGTCACGGTCGACATCGCGGCGGCTTTCGAGTTTTCGGTTTCGTTATACAAGGAATAAATGTCACTGAAATCAAGCGTGACTGACCAAAGTTCGTATTTTGTTCATTATAACCGATAACTCGCTTTATCAGTCAACCTTCGTTATAACGAAGGTTGACTGTACAGGCATTACAAGGAAACGGTGACACGTTTTGCTTTTTGCTTTTATCGTGGTCAGCGTTTTGTTTTAATTGTCTTCATGTATTAACTCAATAACGAGTGCAGCATGCAACGATGATTTCTGTTTCAGGCCAAGTGGCGAAGCTGCAGCGAGGCACGGAACGAGTGTTTCCAACCGAGCTGGCGGCATTCTTTGTTCTTGTGCCGGGAGGCTTCTTCCAGCATGCAGCAATCGCGTCGTTCCGTACGCGTCCGGTGTCACGACATCGACGCACCCACGGAGGGGGGAGGGGGGGGAGGGGGGTACGCGCGGTAGCCCTCCGTGCCGTGACAAATCGATATTTATAGGCGCGCTGTATGTGTGTGTATGTTAGCCCCAGCGATGACCTTCTGCTGATGCCATGGGGGGGGCCGTGTGTATAACAGAGGCCACTTGACACGGCCCAAGGCTGCACGTATAGTACGCGCGGCATATAGTTGCCCCGCTGTTTATGCGGTATACGAAAACTGAGCTCTTCGATGATGTACCACGAAGTTGCAACACTTTCCCGACAGTTCGCGAGCCGTTCAATCACACGGTACGCAGTTGCGACAGTCGTAATCGTACCACTAACCACGGTAGGGTGCGATCAGCGTTACAAATTAGTGCAAAAATACGCAAGTTGACTGCGGCATCCCAACAGGGCGACATTTCGCTCACGTGGCAAAGCCACCGTGCAACCATGGTGGCAAGCCATTCGTCACTGATGCCTTCAATGTGCAGAGTTGTAGAAAGAAAGCAAGAGAACACAAAGGCGAAATATTCCTCGACGTCGTACAGGCGGCAGTAAGTCGAGCGTACAGCAACGACCTTGTACTGAACAAGCATTTTTTTTTTTATTTAAAGCATCTTTGCTACTGCACATTCAATGCAGCGAACGCTTCAAATTGAATGGTCGCCGGATCGCTGGCAATAACGCATTCGCACGTAGTATATGATTCTGAAGTTGGCAGGTTACGTCGAGGCCGCCTTACTGCGAACTAAAGACTTATAAGTCAATCTTATCACCTGTATGTCCAACTTATATCCACCAGATCCTTCAAATCACTGAAAGCACAACAAGCATGCTAGATGTATAGGAGCGGTGGCAAGAATACGAGGCGGACGCGTAGCGCACGTGAAAACGATCACGCATCACCTGTAATATATCACTCACCGAAACAACTGACAAAAAAAAGCCGGCAGATCCCACGCATTGTGGGAATCGATGTAATGCGAAGCAGCCAGCAAAGAGTGCATACATCGTCTTGTATGTAATTGAGGAAAATGCGTGTCATGGTTTTCATGTTAACTCCTATTACTTAGGTTCGTCACACAGTAACGTCGCGCAATACCAACTTAGGGGTCGATCAAGCTAGAGAAACGGCCGCCAGTGCCCCATGAGCGTGGCACGTAAGTCATGCTGTACATGACATGCGTGTCATAATTTTCATGTTAACTCGTGTTATTATGTTCGTCACACAGTCACGTCGCGCAATACCAATTTCGGGGTAGATCAAGCTAGCGAAACGGCCGCCAGCGCCCAATGAGCGTGGCACATAAGTCATGCTGTGCATGCGTGTCATGATTTTCATGTTAACTTGTGTTATTTATGTTCGTTACTCAGTCACGTTGCAAGATACCAATTTTGGTGTATATAAAGCTAGCGAAACGGCCGCCAGCGCACCATGAGCGTGGCACGTAAGTCATGCTGTACATGACATGCTTGTCATGATTTTCATGTTAACTCGTGTTATTTATGTTCTTCACACAGTCACGTCGCAAGATACCGATTTTGGTGTATATCAAGCTAGCGAAACGGCCGCCAGCGCACCATGAGCGTAGCATGTAAATCATGCTGTACATGACATGCGTGTCATGATTTTCATGTTATGACTTGTCATTTATGTTCGTCATACAGTCATGTTACGCCATACCAATTTTGGTGCACATTCGATTAACCAAGCGACCAGGAGAGCACAAAGTCGTAGGCGGCTAGCTATAGCTAGCTAGATAGCTAGCTAGATAGCTAGCTATAGCTAGCTATAGCTAGCTATAGCTAGCTAGCTATAGCTAGCTAGCTATAGCTAGCTATAGCTAGCTATAGCTAGCTAGATAGCTAGCTAGATAGCTAGCTAGATAGCTAGATAGATAGCTAGATAGCTAGATAGCTAGATAGATAGATAGATAGATAGATAGATAGATAGATAGATAGATAGATAGATAGATAGATAGATAGATAGATAGATAGATAGATACGCTCAAAGTCGCAGAAGTTCGCCAAGAAATGCTTCGCATTTAAAAAAAAAACACCACGAAGACCGCGGCGTTCGGTGCAGTCAGTACACCGTGTGCAACTCGAATTAGCGAGCAGCCGTCGGCTGCCAGCCTCAAGGGCGTGCGAAGAAACGATGCACAGGAGGGAACGGCAGAGGCTACGCGCATATGACGCCCGTGATTGACGTTGCTCTGATGGGCAGCAAATCAGAAAGGGCAGGCAGGGTGGGACGCTACAAGCCGCCGGCCAGAGTGGAAGGAAGCCTGTCCCGTCGAAACGTATATAACGAGCCGAGAAATTGGCCACAAATTTTCTCCATAGCTCGACACGTCGCGTGCAGTGACAGAGCGGCGCGAGTCCGCGAGTGACGAGCGACCGACCGCCTTCTGGGCAGAGGAGAGAAGGAAGACTAGCAGACGAGGATGAAAGTAACGCACACACGCTGGAGCACGGCGTGTAAACACGAGAAGACAGCGAACGGGGGCATCTGCGACTCGTCAAAAACGCGCGCGAGCGCACTACAGTGGTCCTTGGCTGACGGTACACGTACGGAGAGATGATAAGGATGAGGAGAAAAAGGCATCCGCGCGTGGTGCACAGGGCCTGCCACCGTCTGACCGCGACACCGCGGAGCATTTTGCCGAAAGCATTTTGCACCGCGGAGGAGAGTATTTGCCGAAAGCTATTGAACTGATTGAAAAATATACTGTGCGGACACGGACGGATTTTCTCTTGTCCACATATATGCGGCCCCACCCACCATTATAGTGCGAAGTAGCCAACCTAACTGTCAACCTGGCTAACCTATAGCCAGGCACGTAGCCAGGATTTTTTTTCGGGGGGGGGGGGGGGGGGCAAGGCCTAATTGTTCGAAAGAAAGTATTTCCATGGCAAAATAAAAAAAGTTGCCCGGCAATATAGAAGGCCGGACGAACTTCGGGGGGGGGGGGCGGGGCCGGCCCCCCCCCCCCCCTTGCCTACGTGCCTGCCTATAGCTCTACGCTTCAAATCAATCAAATCGTTATTCACAAATTGTATTTGTATTGTATGTATACAAATGGGGGTACATATACCCCCATTTGCTATGGGAGGTCCCATAGCACATGACTGGAAGGAGAGCTGTTAGAAAATTACATGATGAGTACAAAAAAAAAATGGCAACAGGAAAACACTTGTGTCTCCATAACTATGACTAATTATTCAAACGTATATGAGTAATAAATATGACAACACACACAGGAATAATTCGAAAAGCACGCAAATAAACGTTAGAAACGCCGACTGCTTATGAGTGATTGTGGTTTGAGATTAGGAACGACGCTAATTTCTGCAACCCATAAAGGAGCCCGATGCAAGGGGAGGTGATCTTGATTATGACTGAATATCGAGACTGTCGGGTCGCATTTACCACGGTCGCCTCAAACATTGCGATACATCATCTCAGAAACTTGAGAAGCCATCAAAAACCGTTTTGTCAAGCTGTTGGGATTACAAAATAAGGCGCCGCCTTGTGCGCCGACTGTTTTTACAAACCCACGCGAAGTATCGCACATTCCGCGCCACTGCGCTCATCCCCTCCTGAGAAGAGCCTTCGCAGAATCGAGGTGCGTCACCCTTTATCGCGCGGTGCTGGAAAACGGCACGCCCTTGGCGCGGCGCCCCGGTTTTCAAGCACCGCGAAGGCTTCTGATACTCAGGGCCGGGCGAGCGTCAGCAGCATCGCTTGCTCTTTGACTAATGTCTTGAGACTGTCTGGAGGCAATCTCGGGCTTCCTGAAAGGGCGGACGTTCGAAGAAACGGCTTCATTTAGCCTCGTAAACAAGCGCATGTAACCTGGTCCATGTTCTGAAAGCGCGATATATCAACGCTTGTGCCAGTGTGCACATGCGTTGTTTGAACGAGAAGCACTGCGTAGAACTAGACCAGAAAGCAGGACGACGGTTGAAGTTCACTGACGGCAGTTAAGGCATCGGGTAATCAAGCGTGATTTGAGAGGCGTTGGAAGAATATGTTTAATGAAGGTAATAAGGCGGAGAGGTCGGCCTGGAAAGTGGGTTTCTAGCTTGCTGCTCCTCACGGGGGTAAGAGGAAAAGGGAGGGAGAGGGAGAGAGGTATGATGACAGGCTACTGTGGTATATATATATATATATATATATATATATATATATATATATATATATATATATATATATATATATATATATATATATATATAGTACAATGAGTCACTGTATGTACACGCACTGTCCTGCGCGGTGACGTGTACTACACGCGAGAGTTTTTATACCGTATATGCTCTGAAGGCGGGCATCTAACCCTGGTGGATAAATATCTCGGTACGGTGGCGACAGGGAAAAGTGACCCGTCACGATACCGTTGAAAAGTTCAGCACATACAATTCCTGCCAAAAGCGTGTTTGCTGCTTCTTCGACAATTAACTTTAACTATATCCCACCACTCTACTCGGTCCTATGGGAGCAATCACTTGAAATCGAACTACAGGAAAAGCAGAAGAGTCACAGTGGTTTTAAAGCACGATTCAAGGACAAGCCTTCGATTTCCGAAGACTTTCATAGATCAGATTTGTGCGAGACAAAACACTGCTTCCGAAATATGGTGAAGCGCTCAAGTACAACGTGAGAGCTCCGATTTCGATGGCCATGTACGAATTATAGCGAGATCTTTGAAGGGACGACTGGAACTTGCGCGGGCCATACACACAGGGCTGCTCCCAAGCACTGCCAAAGAACTTCCGGCAATAAAGGGGGGAGCAGGCGTGGCGTATCTGTCACCGAACGTGGCGATCGTGCCGGTGGAACGCTTCCAGGCAGCCAGGGCGCGCGCGCGCGCGAAGAGTGACGCCAAGGACGACCCAATCAGGACACGAGAAGAGCCTCGGCGGAGCCGCCAAGGAGCGCGCCAGCGGACGGGACGGAGCGGACGATTATACACATATAAGGACAGTTTGTTACCTTACTTGTCGCGACATAATATCCTTCTATACACGGACAGCCAGGATTTCGCTAAATGCTGCGCCTACAAATGTCTTTAAGTGGACACTCACAAGGCCAAGGACAGATCGGCCGTAAGTTTCCACTGCTAAGATGGCTACAGAAACAATCCTGGCAGAGCTGAAGAAATCTGAAGGCAGCGATCCATAATTATTCAAACAAGACTTGGGGAAAATATTACAGAATGTTGCGCAACAGGGTGAATAGAATGCACAGACGCTCGACGCGGGAACCAACTGCCCGCATTATCAAAATGTAGGAGGCGGATTGACAGACAATTCTCAACTTGCAAGTGCGCCTCCCTGCAATGAACTTTTGCAAACGAAATGGTGGCACATGGCATGCACGTGGTGGGGTTTGTCTTGCGCGTGTTCTTATAAAAGATGTGGCGTGGCCCTCGCGATGTCAGTACGAGCAGACACTGCTTGTACGTGCAACGGGCAAAAATTGAATACACTACCATTAGTTGGAAAAACTGCGTCGCAGGAAAGCTAGCTTCGCTGTAATACGAAAAAAAAAAAAGATTGCGGTTTCATCTTTGTTAACAGTCTTCAAACGCATTAATAACCAATAAGAGGTGACCGATCATAGCGCTAGAGTTCTGTGGAGTGTTTTTTTAGTAGGAAACAACGCTGTTGACTATTCCGAAGTGGAGATTCAAAACGTGACGGGTAGCCTCGATCAACGCAGCTATACAACGGAAAGGGCGCGTCAGCTGTCCAAACATACCTTATTCGACTAGCGCGGCTGTCACCGACGGAGGAAGCCAGGCTCGTATGTGTACCCTGCGAGACTGGCCTGTCCCGAGAGGCAAGCGAAACTGGACATATCAAAGCGTCGCTAACGAAAAACCATCTGCGCCAACGAGTTTCGAGTCTTCCACCTCGACGGTAACGACGGGCTCTGCATTTTTCGACGTCGTTTATGCCGATGCTCGATCAATACAAGGCAGCCGAGACAGGCATTGAAGGAAGTCCCGGGAGACAAGCGATGTGTTTTTGGTTTTTGTTTTCCAACTTATTCAGCCGTAGGTTAGAGACAACGCACTGAAAAAAAAAAAGGCGCAGGGGTATTTCACGCGATTAACGATGCGTACAAAATAACGAGGCGCTTTTGTGCGCGAACACGAGTTTGTTTTTGCTTTTTTTTTTCTAACTGCCATATAGTCAGCGCACGAAAGGGAGGAATTGAATAGGCAACGTCAGGCGCGCACAGACTAGGAAGGACGAGAGAGCCTTGACTCGGATTCGTACTTGGCTGAAAGCAGCTGCAGGCAGAAGCGTATGCAAATCAAGGACCTTCCAGGGATGAAGGAATAGAAAAAAAACAGAAGGGCACCGCGAACTCGGTTCAGGGAGACGCGCAGCCTGTTACAAAAAAGAGAAATCAAACGGAGATTTGTAGAAACGGAAGGGGGCGGCCAATTCAACATGCAGCCAGAGTGGAAGAGTGCAATCGACGCAAATAAACGGGAATGACCACCGGAGGACAGAGGGACGTTCAACTCGCGGCAAAAGCAGAAGAGACGATGTCAACAGGAGGAGGAGGAGGAAATGGAAGGGGGTGAGGGGTCGAGAAGACAAAAGGATAGAAGGGGGACAGCGTGGTGCCACCCGCCTCGTTTGGCAACAAACGCCCACGAGTTATAGATAAATGAAGGAACAAGTCGACGGGAGGGAAGGAGGGTATAAGCTAGAGAAATGAATGAAGAGCGTGGCGGTGAAGAGTAAGCGCCAGAGCTGCAAGGAGGGCGAGGACGAGAAGAGGCCGGAAACAGGCTCGCAGTCGCTCTTCAACCGCGTGCACTGCTGAGAAAATATAAAGATGAGGAAGAAGAGGGGGCGATGGTGCTGCGGGAGGTTTCTTCATGCGCGAACCAGCATTAGTCGCTTGCGTGTTTGTTTCTGTGCCCACGCACGTACTGTTCGAGAAGTCACACCGCGTTGCTTATACCGCGCGTATGCGCATGCGTGGGATGTAGCCCCGTGCGAGATAACGAGCTCAGAAAGACTGCGCGCACGGAGCGTTGAATGACCGCCGTGCGGGACCGCCCGGTTCGGAAGAAAACAAGGAGCGTCGCGGTGTACTACAATAATACGAGTGCAGAGATAATGGACGCGATGTATAGCACGCAGCGAGGCATGCCAAACATAGCGGGCGTCCAAGGGGTCGCCGCGCCGTCCGGCGAGCGGTTCGTGATGGACGACGCGAGTGACCGGGCACGTGGAGTGCATTTCGTACCACGATAATCAACTTTCGGGGGGTTCTTGAGTAACGCGTATTGCGCATGGGTGACTAGACGACTGTGCAGGACAAACCGAATGCATTCGTGGGCTAAACAGCCTAAAATACGAGATTTCAGCTCTATCTTCATCTCAAGTGTGAGAGTAGGCTCGGCATAAAAGTGACCTTTTGTAACTTGAGGATAATTTAAAACTATCCGACACATGACAAGCAACGAGGAGATGCAGAATCTGCTGGCATGGCTGCCACGTATCGCGAAATGTTTAGGCTATTGTACTTCAGGCACTGCATAAAAAGGTGTTCCGCAAACTTGCGCCCGACTACGGAAATTCCGGACAGCGTGTTCGCGTGAACATGCCACCATTAACCGCAAATATAAAAAAAAGGAAAGAAAGAACTAGGAATTGCACACCAGCAACATGTAATCTAACACCAAAATTGATGAAGCCGAACAGCAAAGCTAGAGGTCACTGCGACCGTTAGCGTAATCTCAGTACTTCCAGCCGCCAGACAGCGAGTGCGCTTCCCTTGTTTTAAACGCGCATGCAAAAAAGGTAAAAGATGCGGTAGGCGGACGTTAAATCGCTGCATATACACTACCCGGAAATTTTTCAGGAGATTCAAGCGACGCGTCATAAACGTGCATGTTATTTTCCTGAAGTTGTGGGGTAGTCATGCGAACACTGCGACGCACGTTATCAGCACACCGGCAGACTGGTTGTCTCCACCAAGTGGCTTTCGCAACCGGCGGGTTAAAAATATTGCGTCGCGAACCAGGACCTGCATTCCTGGTTCTGCGAAGAACGCTACCCATGAACAGCGCGTTTACGCGATTCTCGAAAAATGTACCGTCAAGTTCCTCGAACTCTCACCTTTCCTTCGCCCACCCGAATACGCGCTATGCCTGCGTTTCGCAGGCGGAGTTGCGTGCACCAAAGCCACGGCGAACATGTTAGCGTATTACCAATATACCCGTTCAAAACTTAAGAATCCAGTGCAGGACCGAAACAGGACGGTGCACTTGCGCGACACAACGGTATAACGCAGCATGACGTAAAATTAAGTTTTTCCCACACACGCAAAAGCGCTTTGCGTTAAGGGAACGAGCGAGAGTGACTGGCTGGTGGAACCATATACGTCAATCGTCACTGGTTTGGGCAGCCGGTGCCCATCCGCAGTAAGCTATGTTGTCGGCGAATAGAGACGAAACTCGCCAGATCTGAATACCAAAATGAGCTAACTCTCGCGGTACATATATACACTGGTCCGTTTCTGTGAATGTTTGTCGTGCCATATTTCCCTTACATCACAATACATTAGTATGTGTAGTCTGGAGTTGCCGTGAAAGCTTGAATGTTTTTAAAAAAACATAATGAATTTCATCTACCTGCGAATGTTATGAAGTGGTATACTGCTACACTGTTATACACGTACCTTTTCTTTACATGTACACACAAGCTTTCCTTCGTCTGCTGGGATTTTACATCCTATCTTCAATTTTGCTTGCACGGGGGGGTCCCGTTAAAGGCCATTAAACCGCGGGGTCTCATTCTATACGTGCACATCCACTTACTAAGTCTATAATACGAAATAAATTTAAATATCAGCATTACTCTCAACTATCAGATAGACACCAGCCTTGCAGCACCCGGCGGAGCAGCGCTCCTCGCTGTACCTCAGAGCAATCGGCGACTATGTGTACAGACTAGTGATGCAGAACTATCGATGGCACTATCGATACTATCGATAGTTGAGTCACTATCGAACTATCGATAGTAAAGAATAGTATCGATGGCGCTATCGATAGTAAAACATTCGATGGCACTATCGATAGTATAAAACCAACAGCACGAACTCATTGCAGAATAAACTTGGTTCCCCGCGCGCGCAGTACATAGGAGAGCCGGAGGAGCAGGCTGAAGGGCAAGAAAGTTGACATGCTTGTGTTCTTCACCAGAGTGCTTTGCTGACACATGGTCATAAAGTAAAACTCTTCAGCTCTAGCGGAAAGGAAGCCGTTACACGTGATGGAACTGCGCGGCTTCAAATTTGTGTTGCATTTTATGATTTCAGAATAAAAAAAATATGAAGAACTAACTTTGTTAATTGTAAGGTGTAACTGCTAGCTTTTGGATATGACTTCCTTGATGGACATATTCTGCCCTTTTCGCTACGGAAATAACTTATTTCTCTCACCAAAAATTGTTCATAAATTAAGCGAAGCTGATAGTAGGCTATCGAAAATATTTTGACAATATGGCTGGCCAGCAACAGCATAATTATTCACACCACTATCGATAGCATTGTCGTGTTGTGGCGGTAAAGAATGCTGCAACAAGACTGGGAAATATGGAGCTCTTTATTTGGGCGATCTTGTGACCAGACAATCAAAACTCAAAATACAAGCGATAGAGGCTGCGCACTGAGAGCGGCGAGAACAGTCGTCGGCCGTCGAGTAATCTGATCACCGGTGGAAAGCGTAGTCTTTTATACATCAGTCATCGAACCTTGCAGCGTTATCGCTGGTGCTCGCGTAAGCTCTCGAATAAATTTGACTATTCGCGTCCGGCGCGTAACCTTAACAGAATGATCTCAAACAATCGTGAAGCTTCTCAAACATTACGGCGCGGCCTGCGTCAAACGTTGCTAACAGTTTTTCTGGGTGAAACCCGAATACATCAAAACAATGCAATAAACAGGCGTGGCAGTAATATCGCTAGTAATATTTACCATGGTACTACCGAGTGCACTATCGATAGTTTGTCGATAGCAGTACTATCGATAGTTTGTCTGCACTATCGATAGTTTCAAAAAACTATCGATACTATCGAGAGTCAATTTACCGATAGTTCTGCATCACTAGTACAGACACGCGCGTGATGCAAGCTTCGCGTGCCCGAAAGGTGCAGTAAGCCTTCGCAATGCACGCAACAGACACGGCAACGGAAAACGCCGCGCGCACTGGTCCGGAACAGCGGAAACCTGCGCGAGTCCATCGCGTTTTTACGCTACAGCACGCTGGAAGAGCGCGGCGCGAACATTGCGCGCCGCGTGCATGCACGGCCACTTGATGCCACATCGTCGTCCTCGGGGTGCTATTATCTACGCATTAAGCGCGCGCTCGCGACGCCATTGCGCAGTGACGTCACCAGATGAGTTCCACGAAGTGGGCGATAGCAGCGAGCAGCCAGAGAAAGAAAATAAAAAAATGTCTCGCGACGACATCGTCACTGCCGGGATATAATGTGGACACGCGCCCAGTCCGAAACAACGCCGCCCACGCGCGCGCACTCCTTCGGTTTCGAGGCTCGTATAGTTCCGTGCAGCGCTAACGAAGCCGAGCAGCAGCGCGGCCAGGCTAGATTTTGCGTCTCGTGAATGGGCTCCGAATTCTTTATGGAGCAGTGTTTAGGAACACAGCGAGGAACACGTGAATACGAGTAAGCGCAGTAACTTCACTAACGATCTAGCCCGCCTGAATATACCGATTGTTTAAGTACCCCATCACGGGGTTTAACGTCTCGAAGCAACACTGCCGCCGTGAAAGACGTCGTAATGGAGGGCTCCGGGTTAATCTTGATTAATGGGGGGGCACATTAACGTAGACCTAAACCTTTACTTTTAACACATGCTTGCGGTGTTAACAGAGAGCTCTTCCACTGTTACGCGCATGATCCTCGAAAGATGACGTGCGTAGCCAAGAGGATAGCGTATGACGCATGCGCAGTGGTGACAAAAGCTAACGCAAAGCTTTGGGTACCGTGTTCTAAAACTGCTTATTTCCTGGGCCCCGTGTAACTTCCGTAGACACACGCTATACGTTGTAGTACAGATATAGGAGGATAAAAGGCATAACAGAATATTAGCAAGTTCCATTTCTGTAATATCAAATAGGCCACGCAATTCTGCTGTTATAGGAATCTAGGTACACATGTCATAGAATACACGAAGGACTCGACACCGCTCTTGAAACTCCACACCCGCCAGCTTGCTATGGCAAAACTAATTTTTGCCAGCGCAGCCTCTTGGGTGTGGTTAATTACACGGTTAACGGTGAATAAACTAAAAGTAACAAAATTAGGAGAAATCCCGCAACGAAACGGCCCTGACAGGAAGAATTCCTAGAATTGTAACGCCTCACTGACATGCCAGCGTGGTAATATTCAGCAGATTCAAATCGACGCATGAAATATACAAAAGGTTAACGGAAAGACAACAGATTCTGCACATATATTTGAATTATTTCGAGTGAAGTTTTCGTGCACCGAAAGCCACAGAAACCACGTTGCGACTTGGGTATGTATAACGCTGCGCGGAATTAACTCCCAATATGAGCAGGAATGAACGGAGCGCCATCGATCGAATGTGGCAATGTACGGGGTTTTTCGGCGTATAGCGCCGCGATGAAGGGTTTTTCCCATGAAAACGAATACTTGGCGTTTATAGTATATAAGCGTCGGGAAGCCTGCGCTGACGCTTGTCCATTTAGGCGGTCGTTATGCTAAACGCGCCGCCTTGTCACCGAGTAATCGCGCGCTTAATTCAATTACGCCATTATACGAGCGCGCTTTAGGAAATCGCTTTCGTTAGCTGTTTCACACAACAAATCTCACGAGAACAAATCACTCCATTACGAGACTTAATAGGGCGACAAGCGTGCCCGTACATACGTGGGTTACTCGTTCTATAATGGGCTATACTGCGCGTTCTAATACGAACGCGCGAGGAATTA
This sequence comes from Rhipicephalus sanguineus, assembly GCF_013339695.2. Taxonomy (NCBI): domain Eukaryota; kingdom Metazoa; phylum Arthropoda; class Arachnida; order Ixodida; family Ixodidae; genus Rhipicephalus; species Rhipicephalus sanguineus. Next base: position 125,648,670 of record NC_051177.1, on the reverse strand, counting down.
AATAACAGATAAGTAACGGAGCGCGCGCCGTTGGTATGCAACCCCGCGCGAACTCGTGCAAGCACGTGCATCTACATGCGTTTGTGTCTGCGGTTGCCATGGATAAGTTTAAATTGACCTCCATAAGGATGACAAGACACTGTTGACAAAGATCGGTTCACCTATCGGAACATCGGCCAGCCTGTCTGAGGCACCTACTCCTGTTCATGCAATCTCTATAGCACACCTCACAATAAATGTGTGACCTAAGAACACTTACAATCAACGTAACGGCACACGTCATGCGTGTAATGGGCAAACAACAGATCAAGAAAAATACGACATCGGGGAAAACTATATTGCGACGGAAAATATTGCACTGGTAAAACAAATTGAAATGTTAAGGAGGTACGACCTATTTTCAGGGGGTAATTGCTAAAATGGTGGTTCGTTGAACCGTCCCCAGCGCGAACTAATCTCCAACGTGAAGAAAACACAGTTATCGGATTTTAGCCGCATGCTCCGAAGCAATCAAGATATACGATAGCTTCGGCACTGAGGCGTTAAATGTGCTATCAATGAACACGGTCAAGGGAATGATTAAAACCGCCCGCGGTTAAACGACGACGGTTGCGCAACATCGGTAAACGATGCGGGCGACACAGCTAAGATGCAGATCGAGTGAACGATACTAACAATGCTTGCAATCATACACAGAGGATTGGGACAGTTTATTTCTGCTTGCTTTTTTTTTTTTTAATCACCGAGCCGCGTTTGCTTGGATGCGCGTTCCGCCGAGTGATAGAGGCCGCTAAGAACATTTCGGCCAAAAAAAAAAAAAAAGTGGTTGGAACGACGCACCAATATAAACATTGAGGAGAGAGAGAGAGAGAAGGAAGACCCCCGGAAAAACGGAACCCAGCACAGAGGCGCCTGGCGCCGATGGGTTGCAAGAGCTAGCTATAGGCAAATGAGAAGAAGCAAAACGGGATGAGAACGAACGGTCAGCAGATACGCGAAAATTAATCGTGCCGTAGTCGTCCGTCCATGGCGCAATCGTGCGGCCCTTCCCCCGTATCGCTTCCTCCTCTGCTAGAAAACGGACGACTCGACTTGGAGTAGAGATAAAGAGCAGGCCGTCGCACGCAGACCGCGAGGACAAGACAAACGGCGGCGGCTGCGCGACGGGCACAACCGCGTCGCGCTCTCGGAACCAGTATTTCCTCGTATAGCTTCGGAAACCACGGTTTTTAAAGTCTGTCCCCATTTTCTTTGTTATTTCGTTCTTTGAACGAACGGTCACGCAGCATGCGCTAGGGATTCATAAGGAAGTAAGAATGCTGAACATACCACGGATGGACGGCGACGCGTTAATTTGGTTAGGTCAACGGGGCCGCTTGACTCCCCCTCTCCCGCCCGTGAAGTTGCACCGTTTGTCTTGTGCCGTTAATACAAACCTGCCCCTTCGTGGAGGGCGCCTTGCACTTAACGCCGTTATAGGAGTGCCGCTCTAGGGGACCCGTATAAACGGATACGTATCGACCAGCGCTTAAAACTTGACAGAGGAGTGCGTCGCGGGCAAACGGGTTATCAATAACTATACGAAAAGAAGAAAAGAACAGCCGGCGAACCGCACATTCGCGAACTTCATAAGTACAGAACGAAATAAGCCAATCGGGACATTTTCATTAGAAGTGTCGTTGAACTCGAAGCGTTTTTATGGGTGCGTCGAGATCGCTCTCGCCCAAAAGCGCGCGGAAGGCGAGAGAGAACCCAGCATCCGGGCTTCCGGTCGCGAAACCTGAATCAGTGGGCCGGGCGTGTCACCCGCCACGTCTCGATGACTCGAGCAGTGTACAGGCATGCGCCGAAGGCATGGCAGGACGGCCGCCGTTGAGCGGGAGAAACTGAACAGCTCGAAGTCGTACGTGTGACCTGAGCCGAAACGTCACTTGTGAGGTCTTACCATCACCGTATAGACCAGAACACAGAGAATTCCATGCGCATCGCCATATTTGCATCGCGCGTCGCGCCATCTATCGCACACGCGACGAAAAACATGCGCGGGCTGCCACGCCAGCAGACGCTACACAGAGCAAACGTGTAACTCCCGAAACTCAGCCCGTCGGAGAGCGTGTTTCGCGTCTTTTCCAGCCTGGACATTTTCGCTGATTTTATTGGAACATCAAGAACATCTTGCTCATGCAAGTCCACAATGTATACAGTACCTGCTGAGTGAGCTGCGGAAGCCACCTCGTCAGATACGTACGCTGTTACATTTGTAAAAAAACGTTGTCGCTGTGGTACGCGTGAATCGTAATTGCAGTGCAGCTCGCGAAAGAGTGAAACGATGTCTTGTTGCGCCATATTACAAGTTGTGCACAAAGTTTGTGGAATGTGATCATTTCAGCATGCATCGCGTAATAATTAGAGTACGCTTTACGGGTAGTTTCGCGGAACGTAATTTTTGTTTCACGAGCGCTCTTACAATAATGCGTCTTGCTCACAAAAGCGTGCTATCAGAGAGTATAACCTGCAGTATCGTTCAGCGATCCCATTTGGAAGCTACCTGCGCGATTTTATTCATGTAACGATGATGCTTACAAGCGAAACTGTGCTACTCTTAGTTAAGCCGGTTAGCTACGCCTGCGACGTAAAGGACACTGGCGCGAGTACTGTTTACTTACGTGCCAATATATGTATTATGTGCAGCTGGATGCCTCGTGTCCAAATAAATTTGGGGACATCAAACGCTGCAATGAAAGCACGAAATTCTGACCAGCTGTTGAGGAGCACCGTGCCATTTATTACCTTTTGAAGACGAAATCTCGAAGGCGTGGATGCCATCAAATCACTAAAGCTTAATACTACGTTGAAAGTGGCAAAGCATGCTGATTGCTTGGCCTGAAAGCACTACCTTGCACGAGACTTTCGTCAAAGGAAACGCTCAAAGGTATGAAGTGCACCCCACACAAAGCTCGCGCCTGCATTCAACCCAGCTGCGTGTCACGCAAATCAGGTTCGCAAAATGAAATAGGTGGGCATCACACTGCAGAATACACGCAATTAGTGTACTTACTCGCGCATTTTCACTCGGCTCCTAGTTTTTTGCTTGAATCACAGTTATCCACTCGCGGCGAAGCTTAAAACACCACACCGGCACTATTTCCGTGGCGCGTCGTAATCGTCGCAGACAACGCTAATATCCTCTTGTTGCGCTGCTTGTTTTGGCATCCAAAGACAACGCAGTAGTGCCCAGACGAGCTCTTACACGCTGAAGCGGCGTGAACGGGCACTTTTTCGCACTTTAAAGCCTCAGAACTGCAGCTTGCCCTGTTTACTTGGTGCTGCCCGCGCGCGCCTCGGCAGCCCGGTCAGCCTAGCGTCTGGGTGCGAGAGTATCCGCTCGGCTCGCCAGCAGCCTGGGTGCGAGACAGGCGTGCTCTGGTGTATAAAACTTGGCAAAATAGCGATGCTTGTGCAATCAAGACGGAACAATGCCTCTCTTTCAGTCTCGGCGGTTGGCCCGTGTAGCGGGTGAGTAAACTACTCCGTGCCGCAGGGGCGTAGCCAAAGGGGGGGGGGGGGGGGAATTAAACTTACCCGGAAATTTTCAATTTTGCTGGCGCATATATACAGCACACATACAAACGCACGCACCCAAAGCGTTCCGCACCCAACCTGGTTTTGCACTGCCTCCGCGACGGAGAAATCTGAAGCTTAAGTTTCTGCACCTCACGTGGTCTTGTGCCTTCGTGGTCGGCCCACCTATGACCAAGCGACGATGCCATGTAATTACGTCATCACGTGACGTCACGCTTTCAGGAGATTCGAGACTTCATGACGACGTCATCGCATTGAGATTTTTGCACCACTCACTGACGCCGCCGACGGTCAGTTTCCGCGTTTGGTGAGGCATCTCAGGCTTTCGTCTTAGTAATAGCGCTACATTTAGGCGTAATCATTTAAAGACTACTATATAATCTTTGACTTCGAAGCAGAGCAAGAATACACAGACGAAAGCAGACGTCCGCGGGCACAATTTTCGCCACGGCAGATTTCTTTCGAAACCTATCAACTTAGCCATTGCGTCAGGCCCCGGCAGCGGCTTTCCGGTCACGAGATCACGGCAGACCGATCAAAAGACGCACGAAACGCGCCGCTCAAGTAACGAAGAAAGGGCGTAGGGGGGAGTGACAAGTAGGCTCCGAAGAAGCTGGAGGCCAGAAACCAATCGGGACACACAAGGAGAAGGGGGGCATTGCGTGAGCGATTACGGAAGAGTTGGAAGCACCCCAGGGACCGAAAAAAAAAAAAGAAGAGGCAACTTGGAAGGCCGACGCCTGGAGGCATAGAAAAGGGACAGCCGGACCGCCGAGGCAAGGAACTGCGCAGCGGAGATTTAACAATCGACAGCCCCGCATATAAAGAAATAGAAGAGGAGGGGCATCGCGCTCAGAAAATGTCCCTTACGAAACGGCGGCGGATAAACGACACAGTAAGTCTTCGCGAGAAGAAGAACGAGTGAGTAACAGTCATTGTTGAAGAAAACTATAGTAGACAGCATTATGTCACGCAGCCAGCCTTGGCCATCGAGACAATCCCCGCGTAGCGGCGGTTCTCTTCTCGCAGTATACGAACAGCCCGTGACCTTTGAGAATGCTCATTGGCCGAGAAATTCTTTAATGTATAGCAAATTGGGCCCGTTGGAGTATAGTCACAATGGCCAGTTTCTATAGCCTTGTGTGTGTTTGCGCCAGCTATCATTAACGAGAAGTGCTTATGATAACTTCGAGGGTTTCACGTGCCGAAACCACGATACCATCACGATGCACACCATTTCCGCGGATCGATTTTGACCAATTTTGACCACCTGGGATTTTTTTTTAACGAGCACGAAAATATTAGTTCTTGTTGGTGAGGTTTTACGTACTAAACCCACGATATGATTATGAGGAACGCCGTAGTGGAGAGCTCCAGAAATTTCGACCATCTGGTGTTCTTTAACGAGCACCTAAATTGATGTAGACGGGCCTCAAGCATTTTCGCCGCCATCGATATGCGGCCGCCACTGCCGGGATTCGATCCCACGACCTTCGGGTCAGCAGTCGAGCACCATAACCACTATACCACCGTGGCGGGTTGGCGCTGCTAAGCTCGAGGAGGCGGGTGCGGTTCTCGGTAACGGCGGCCGAATTTCTATGAAGACGAATTCTATGAAACTCACCAGGTCCCTTTTGCATTGGCCTAAGACTATTCGAATACGTACGAAAGTCATCCGGTGCGACTATCGGGTCATCACGACCTCATCGATGAAGGACTACGCCGACGTTCCCATTTTCCGTTGATGAAACCTAAGGCTGTCGCCTTCAAATAAGAAAAAATAAAACACTCGTGCACTCCGGATAAATTTTGACCTCCTGGAGCTGTTTTAACTCGCACATCAATCGGAGTGATCGCACACAGGACTACACAGAACGAAACAGGAAAACAGCCGATGTTTTTTTTTTTTTTTTTTCTGGTATCGACGAAGTTGTACCTCCTCCACGGGAGCTGTCCATTGCAGCGCCAGTCTGGGATCTCGCAGAAACGTGACAAACGAGAACTCCTGCTCCTTAGCCGCCGCGAAGGAACAGCTCGAGAGAAGGCCAAGGATGGGAGCATTGAGAGAATATATACACCAAATGAGGAAGAAGAGGCGACCGAGGGGAGAACGCAATCACGACTCGGTGAAAGGGGCGCTTGCGGCCTGAATGTCCAACGAGACGGAATGTACAACGAGACTGAATGTCCAATAGTGGACATTCAGTCCTCGTTGGACATTCCGTCTCGTTGGACATTCCGTCTCGGTTTGGACATTCAGGATCTCGGTTGGACATTCGTCTCGTTGGACATTTCGGACATTCATCTCGGTTGGACATTCAGTCCTCGTTGGACATTCCGTCTCGGTTGGACATTCAGTCTCGTTGGACATACAGTCTCGTTGGACATTCAGTCTCGTTGGACATACAGTCTCGTTGGACATTCAGTCTCGTTGGACATTCAGTCTCGTTGGGACATACAGTCTCGTTGGACATTCGTCTCGGTTGGACATTCCGTCTCGGTTGGACCATACAGTCTCGTTGGACATTCAGTCTCGTTGGACATTCATTCTCGTTGGACATTCAGTCTCGTTGGACATTCAGTCTCGTTGGACATACAGTCTCGTTGGACATACAGTCTCGTTGGACATTCAGTCTCGTTGGACATTCAGTCTCGTTGGACATACAGTCTCGTTGGACATTACAGTCTCGTTGGACATTCAGTCTCGTGTGGACTTCAGTCTCGTTGGACATTCAGTCTCGTTGGACATACAGTCTCGTTGGACATACAGTCTACGGTTGGAATACAGTCTCGTTGGACATACAGTCTCGTTTGGACATACAGTCTCGTTGGACATTCAGTCTCGTTGACATTCAGTCTCGTTGGACATACAGTCCTCGTTGGACAGTCAGTCTCGTTGGACATTCAGTCTCGTTGGACATACAGTCTCGTGGACATACAGTCTCGTTGGACATTCTAGTCTCGTTGACATTCAGTCTCGGTTGGACATACAGGTCTCGTTGGACATTCAGTCTCGTTGGACATACAGTCCTCGTTGGACATTCCGTCTCGGTTGGACATTCCGTCTCGGTTGGACATTCCGTCTCGTTGAACATTTCGTCCCGGTCATAAACTTCACTTTTCCGTTTTCGTTCCACACATCCCAATATTTGCTGTGAAAATTTTCCGAATGTGCCCTAACACTTGCGACGTGCGTGAAATTCGTTTCGTCGTGATAGGACGTGGGCGCTGAGACTGCGTATGCACGGCAAGGAATATAT